>NW_007729002.1:86957-127559 GCF_000696425.1 Galeopterus variegatus | reverse complement strand
AATTCGCGCACCCCCTGCTTCTACCCCAGACCCGCCCCCTCACTTTCCCCCTTAAGCTCCGCCCCTCATTTTCTACCTAGTCCCACCCTCGTTTATCTTCTAGCCCCGCTCCCTGTCTTGTGTCTCGCGGCCTCCACCCTTTCTTTCCTTCAGCCTCGAATTCCTCCATCCCATCTTGTAGCTTCTCCCAGTCCTGTTCTCCTCACTTCCCCTCTGGTCCAGACCTCTTCGGTCTAGTCCACTTGCTTTCTCTCTTAGGGCAGGCCACTATCCACTCTTGACTCTGCTTCTTCAAGTCTTACCTTTTCTGCATTGCACTTCGCCATCATCCCCCGACTCGACATCCTCCAGCCCCTGTTAGGCGCTGATCCCCCTCCCACACACACTGGAGGCTTTGGCAGCTGCACAGATGCAAGCTCCTTGATTCACTCTCATTTAGTCTTCAATGAAATGCCCGTGTTTCCTAGGTGGCTCTGTAGTGCCACCTTCAAGGGTGAGCGCGAAGCTCTGCTGTGGGCCTGCGATGTGGTGGTTTGGATGTGTGTAAATGAGAACGTTTGCTGTAGGTGCCCCTCCCTAGCGGGCTCCAGAGGTTCTGGACCAATCTGCATCCTCATCTTCTCTTTCCCATTCTCCTCAGCACTACAGTGCTGATGCCTCTTCTCCCAGTCCATTGTCCGGGACTTGCCAGTTTAAATTTCATCCCTAAGTCTGGATTGTAGTGTTGCAAATATGGTTCTGCTTTGGGACTTTCCAAACTCGAGTATTTCCTGCTCTGGAAAAGGAAATAAAAAGTTCAGACTAATCTCCGTTAGGGAGTTTCCCTTGGATTTTTCTGTTCAGTGGCCATTCTCGTGAGGACTTCAAAGTCGGGGTCTAGTCAGGTCCTTTCAAAGACAGAATGAGCATTTTGAACACTTTATGGCAGATGCATAGCCATAAAGTCATTGGTAAAATCCATGAAAACAATAGGTAATTTTTTCAAGCTGAAATTAACTTTGAAAGTCCGTGGTTGTTGCATGATCCATTTTTTTGTTTTAAGAAAACTTTTTTTTTTTTTTTTTGTATAAAGTGACAAACCCAGACCCTGGTTTTGTAAAGTAACAGGTACATCCCTAGGATCTTTGCTTCTAGAGAAAAATACTACTTTATAACAGGGCAGATAGGAAATCCTTCTCACTATGTATATACATTGTTGTTGTGGTTACATAAAAGTCAAATTTTTTGACATTGTAAGATTTGTAAAACTTTAATTTCTGACAACTTTAATTTGATTTTCATATCAGATTGGTTTCATTTTTCTTGTTAGAAGTAGAAGTAACTGATTTTGTAAGTTTTAGTAGAAATGTGACTAATGTTTGAAGGAGTAGGTTTGTATTGCAATGTTGTATCAGGTGTGTGTGTGTGTGTGTGTGTGTGTGTGTGTATATATATATATATATATATACATATATATATATATATATATCAATGCTAGTTGGCAGGTCTGGGCCTCCTCCTCATCCTTTCACAGAAAGGGAGGACTTGGTTTGTCCTTCTACCAAATTAGTTTTGGATTCAGCAATTTAGATATTATAGATTCAGACACGCTTTAAGGAGTTTTTGAATGGTGTTTGATATGGAAAGATCAGGTGGTGAGTGTTCTTTCTGAAACACCTTTTGCCTTTCCCCCCAGTAGATGTTATTAATGATCTGAGAGGATCTGTGAACGTGATTGTCCTTACAATAGGACTGAGGCTTAGTGGTGACTGTGTACACATGTGATGCCAGTTGTCTGTTGAACATTAATTTATGTGGGAACATTGAAACTAGAAATTTTGTTGAAGATAGAATGGGTTTTGGCCTCATCTTTATGGTTAAGGGAGGTTTGTAATCTCACTTCTGGCATGTTGGGTGGCCATCTTCCAAAAGTCAAATGCTTTTGTTACTAGTTTCATAGTTTATTTCCATGTTTGATATTTGAAAAAAATGACTTTTAAAAATGAGGGATATTCTATCCAGTCAGTGACTACCACACAGAGCATAATTCAATGCAATGACAATGAAGACATTGGAGTTATAAATGAGCCTTTAGAACTTTTAAGTTCATAATTGTAATTGATGGAGCGTTAAATTTAGAGTGAGAAGACTTGGATTCTGGTCAGATCTATCAGTAACTGCATGATATGGAACAAATTATTTAACCTTTTTGGGTCTCAGTTTCTTCATATATCAAATGATATTTTAACTCCATATAATATTCTTTGATCCTCCTTCTCACAGAATATATCTATTTAACTACCTGCTAATTTCAAATTACTGTTGAGTGCTTATGCTTTCTGTTGTCCTCAATCCTGATATTCAGAAATTGTGTTAAAGCACAGGACTTGTGTTCAATTTATGCTAAGTATTAATTTTGTGTACTTATTTATGATTTTTTTTCTTCCTGTGGGACACTTTTTGGTTTTGAAAACTATTGGGTAATATGATGAACTGCTTTGGAAACCTGGTCTAAACAGTAGAAGAATGTTTAAGTCCTTACATTTAAAGTAATAAAATTTTAATGAATGTCTTTGTGTATTTTAGTAGGAAAATAGTTTTTACATGGTTTCAGTAGGTTTGGGAGTATAATACGTGCAAAATCAAGTGATCTTTGTTAAAGAGCATTATCTTGCAGATGTTTTAGAGTTCACTGGTAAATCAAACACTTTGGAAATATTTTGATTTAAAATTAAGCAGGATTTGCAAAAACTTTGTTCTTATGTAGTACACAAATGAATCTCAGATACGTTATTCAGGACACTTTGGGTAAAAGAATGGAATTTTGAGCTCTAAGGGTTCCACAGTGCTCTTCAAGAAAATTAAATTTTATTTTAATGTTAACCAGTTAGTTGAAATACCAAATGACTAAACTTTTTGTGCTTTTATGCCTTGAAATACTCTCAGACCACCCTGTGTTTTTATATCTTTTGGAGCATGACCGCATATTGTGAAGAGAGAAATTCTAATTCCAAGTAGAGAGGGGGAAAGAGAGCTTTTTTGATAGCATATGGAAATGTGAGTCAATTTTTAAAGTTGTAGCACATGGGATGTATGGCTGACTTGTGTTTTGGAATTCAGATGATGCAACATGGAGTGAAATATTTGTAGTAATAGCTGTTAATTTTAACTGATCAATAACAGGCGGCCTACTTGATTCAAAATAGTTAAGTTTCTCTTAAGATAAAACTGTTAAGAGTATTGACTTTGTCAATTTGTAACAGCAAAGAACCTTACTTATGTAGGGCAGGCAAAACTTTTGTTTCAACAACTGTAACACAGTTGCTGTGGTAGGATGGAATGAGTGATCAGTTTTCAGCCATCCTCTGCATCTGAGTTTGCGTGACATTTTCCTTAGTGTCTGCCTTAAATTTAGGAGGGTGCAATCAAAGCAATTCTTTGAGCTGAATTATCTAATGGTGATGGATGGGTTAAATCTAATGCTGTTGCAAAACTTAAATTGCAATTATACTTTAAAAGGGATCACATTCTGCCCAATAAAGGTTCTGTCATTGACCTTGTGATTTGATCACGTTTGTGTTGTTTATATTTAAAAAAAAAAAACCCAGTTTTTAATATCCATTTTTCTTATTTTAATCTTATTAACCTACCTAACTGACTTTAGACATGAAATCTTTCATATACTTTATTTCTATCTGTATTTTACAGTAGTTGAGATTTATCAAACTACAATAATTTTTACTCCAATCCTATTTATTTGTCAGAGTTCAAAACAATATTTATGACCGTGAAAATTGTTTCTGAACATCGGGTTTTTCCTTCTCTTCTACACATTCTCATTGTATTTGTTCAGTCACAATGTTAGGTTCTAGTGGAACACTGGGTGAAAGAGGGAAGGTTCTGGAGGCTGTTACTTATGAAGTATTTCCCCATGCATTGAAAGAAAAAGAAAGACCCCAAATATTTCAACATTAGCTCAATGATCCAGTTAACTAGACTGGCTGTTTTGTAACACATTTGTGGGCACTGGTAGGAAGTTAAAATAGCTGAATCATGCATTTTATTGGGTGGTTCAGAAAACCTCAAATGGATGAAATAATTTGATATCTTCACAATACTCTGATTTTCTGGTTGAGAAACCCTAACTTTTAGGATTCTTGTTTGGATCAAGTTTTTGTAATTCTAAAACCCTTTTTGGAAGTTAAATATTTTTAAACAAATGAGGAATAAAAATATCTTTTTTTTTTTTTTTTAATCACTGAACAACTTACATTACTGGTTTGCATGTTGTTTTGTAAGTGAATTTTATGGAGAGAAAGCCCCCAACTTAATTTGGCTTGTCTACTCTCACTGTAACTGACTAAAGTCCTAAGGCCATTCTAGTTAAAACAAAGCTGTGGAGCTATGCTTAAAAAACAAAAGCACATAGCCATGTGGATCAGGCATATCTTCTTTTTAAAATGTTAGAATTACTGTTGTGTCTACAGATGCAATTTAATCCATTTAGATATTTAAACTAAGTGGAATGTTGTTTCCACATTTCTGGATTAAAAGGGGAAAACCCTTTTATTGTTTTAAAACAAGGCTTAAATAATGTACAATCAATGTGTCTGGTGATGCGCCCCACTCTGTAATTCCAGCTGTGTTCACCTCCATTGCAGCTGAAAGGAATTCTAATTGGCTGAGGAATGTCGGCAACATCATGTATCACTGAGCATGAACCTATTATGCTGGCTGCTGGGTGATGCATTTCAGATGTTTTAAGCTCCTGAGTCCAACTTGGAGGTTGCTTTCAGGAGGCTGGAAGAGAATGTTGTGAAGCTGTGGGTTGCAAATGGAAGCCTCCTTTATTTTTTGTATGTTGGGCATCCACTGAGTTCTCTAAAGGCCATGGTGCTTTCTTGTGGTTTAAACACTGGATCGGGAATCAGAAGGTCTGACTTTTATTTCTAACTGACAAAAATACTGCATTGAAGAAAGGGAGTGCAAAGAATTATAATTTTTTTATGACTTAGTTTTCCTGTTGGTAAGGTGAGATACCTGCCTTTTTATACCAAACAAGGACTTGATAAAGATGGATTAAATATTTTTATAATGGGCTGGCCGGTTAGTCCAGCTGGGTAGAGTGTGGTGTTATAATACCAGGGTCAAAGGTTTGCATCCCTGTACCGGCCAGCCACAGAAAAAAAAAAAAAAAAAAAAAAAGTAATTAATGAGTAGTTATGAATTATTTATAGAGTAGAACAATGTAAATACAGAGTTATAGATTCCTGTTGTTTTTTATTTGTAATCATGTAAATGATAAAGCCAATAGTATACTTTGACATTGAAGAAAATCTATAGAACTGATATTATATACATGGAAAAATAATACTCAAAAAATGAATTAGGAAATTCTCTATGTATTCAGAAAGCTCCTTAGAGAGTTTTATAAGCCAAAACCGGCATCATCTGTGATGGTGGAAAAGCTTGGAAGCATTCCCCTTAAAGCCTGGAGCAGTGCAGAGATGTACACTGTCACAGATGTTATTAACTAGAGAAAGACATCTGAAAGCAGGAAACAAAATTGCTATTATTTGTACATGATATGATTGTACATCTTTAAAAACCCAAAAGATCACCTGAAAAACAATTATAAACAATAAAATACTTTAGTAAAGTAGCTAGATAGAAGATTTCTCCATAGTAAAAATAGGATAAAATCAATATGTAAAGACACACTAGGAAAAACAATTTGTAATTGATATGAAAATGAAAGTCTGCTTTCCTTAATATATAAAGAGCTTTCAAAATGAATTAGAAAAGGTGAATAACCTAATAGGCAAAGAATATGAACAGTTCACAGAAAAGAAAATGAAAATGGATTTTAAACACGTGAAAAGACACTCAGCCCTATATTTTCCCAAATATCCATTTTCTTTCTTTCGAAAAAAATTTATTTTTTAACTGACAATCAGCCCTAATCATACTAAACAAAATACAAATTAAAATTAAGAGTGAGACAGTTTTGCATCTAGCAGATTGGCAGACCAAAGAGTTTGAAAATATTCCTTGATGGCAAGGATATGTAAAAGCAGGAGGTTTTTCACACTGTTGGTTGAGAATGCAAATTGATACAGTAGATATGAAGGAGAGTTTGGTAGTGTCTATCAGATAATAAATGTATATACGCTTTGATGTAGCAATTCCGCCCCTAAGATTTTTTCTTACAGATATATTCACACATTTATGTGAAGTCTTATGTGCAAAAGTATCACAGCATTGTCTGAAATTACAAAAGACTGAAATTAATCTAAATGTACATTGATAGAGAACTAGTTAAAGAAATTATTGCGTATCCCCAAGGATGTGTAGCTGTTTAAAAGAATAAGATAGCACTTTATGTTCAGAAATGAAACATTCTCCAAGATATATTATTGACTGGGAAAAAAGTGTGATTCCAAAAAGGAGACAGTGTACATACTATTTGAATAATAAATAAGACCAAGAAAAAAAATAAAAGGGGAAATTTATAGATATATTTGTATAGAATATTATTGGAAGGATACTGTTGAAAATGTTGATTGTGTTGGGGCCGGCCCAGTGGCCGCACTGCTACAGTGCGCCGCTTGGGAAGCGCAGCGGCGCTCCCGCCGAGGGTTCGGATCCCACATACAGACTGGCCGCTCACTGGCTGAGCGAGGTGCGGGGGCAGCACCGAGGGTTGCGATCCCGTTGCCGGTCCCGGTCTGGTACGGGCGCGACACTGAGGGTTGCGATCCGTTGTCGGTCACAAAAAAAGAGACAAAAAGGAAAAAAAAAAAGAAAATGTTGATTGTGATTTCCTCTGAGAACTCAGGGCCTGGCCTGGAGGAGGAGAGTGAGGTTAGAGAGAGACTTCTTTTCATTGTATTCCTTTTGTATTGTTTAATCTTTTCCCTCCCCTCACCCTCTTCAGCATATATTGCTTTTCAACAATTAAAAACAATAAAAACAAACAAAAAAAACCCCTATAGCTCTTAAGAAGAAAAGAATTTCTTAGAGCAACTAGTACATTAACTGCCAGTAGTAATTGTTAAAAGGTAGGTATTCTGAAAAATCAAAATAATTGTGCCAAATGTACTTTAAAGGGCTAAGATAGCATCTCAGAACATATACCCATGTTTATGGGTATTTCCTCACCAGGAAGGTTCCTGAATTCTACAGAGTAAAATACTTTGCACACTTGTCTTGTAGTTCTGAAAAACTTATTTTTCCAGAGTATATTTTTCTGATACTGAGATGCCCCCCTCACCACAAAAAAGGCTTGTTTTAATGTATCTATGTAAGCCCAAATGATTCTTTTCACATTCAGAAATTTGGAGCTCCTTAGACATAGTTCATGTAGTGAATTTTTTGAAAAACTGGAGTCTTGATTCTGAATAACAGTGCTAGTTTTTATAATTTATTTGGAATGTCATTTGGAGTTATCTCTGACTTGTTTTTGTAAAATAATTTCCATCCCTGAAGTGGGGGTAAAAATACTAACTTTCATAGGCCAGTAATAATACTTTAGTATTTTCCCAAGTATTTATAATCAATATATTTGCTATGAAGTTCTTTAAGGGCTTTTTAAAAATTTTAGCCATGCCTAAAAAGGAAATATTTTTACCTGATTCTATAAAAGTAGAAAAAGTGGTAACCCCATGTAATATATTGCCTTTCCCCCACTCTTAGAAAATCCAAAGTTTTACTCCATTCTATTTCTGTATATATCACCTATAAATTATAGATTTGAGAATTACTTGATACCTGTTCATACATGCTAGTGATACTAATGCTTTAGATCTGTACAGTGTTTTATAGTTTCCAAAAGGTTCTCATTATATATAGTTCCTCTCTTAAGCCAAGACATTAAGCCAAGCTCAAAAAGGCTTTTTGTGTGTGTGTTTTTATTTCTAGGTTAAAAAATTAGCATGCAATTTGTTTTATTCTCTAAAAACACATTGTACAGGAGAGAAGAGGATGAGTTATTTTGTCCTAAATGGATAACCATCTATCTCATCTGCAGATTCAAAAATACTCAGAGGCACACTTAATCCAACTGTAATAAATTCATATGATTTACAATAATCAATATTCATGTGTAGGCAATGGTCAAAATTTACTCAGAGGACATTGATTTGACTCTTCTTAGGCTGTAGTGAAGATAATCCACACTCACAAAATTAAACAACCTTTTTTTTTTTTGTAAGGTCACCTTTTTTCTCCGTAGTTATGCAAGGTTGGAAACTTGACATACCTCTCTCTAGTAGATGTCTTAAGCTTAACAAGTCCAAAACAGTCTTTTTGAATCCCCTCTCCTCAGTCTTTCCCACTTCATTAACTCTACTCAGTCGCTCAAACCAACAGTCAATACTCATTGTCATTCTTCATATCTAATTTATCCTCAAGTCCTTTTATTTCTGCTGCCAGAGTTTATCTGGAATTTGTCTTCTCTTCCTGGCCATTGCCCCTATCCAAGTTCAAGTGTGATTAGCTTTTCCTTGGACAGTTACTACTTGCTCTTTTTTATGTAGATGTTACTTGTGACCACCCAACTACAGCATTAGTTATTTTTCTGTTTCAAAGATGATAAAGGAATGTTATAAAAGTTCACGTTTGGGCTAATTCTAAAGTAGAGCTGGATAGGGATTTGCTGCCAACACTGCCTTTTCTCCTGGCTGGCACAGCTCCTTCACGCTTTGCTTCTGTGTTCCCTCCTCCAGCTGCAGCTCCAGGAGCACTGGTGAGGCTGGCCAGTCATCTTTGTTGGGGTAAGATGGAACTTCTCATAGTCTGATGACCTAGGGATGGCCAATGACAAGTTTAATCATGTCCAAGAAAGCGTCATATAATGGTGGAGAGAGAGCAGGAAACCAAATTGAAGACTACTATTTGAAAGAGTTGAGAATGGGAAATATGTAGTCTTTTCTGGTCCAGAGCACCTGGTACATTCTCTTGTACAGGAACAGCATGTTGGTTGCCTCTGGATAAGTCACAATTTTATCACCCCCACATTTCTCCCCAAGATACTCTGACCCTAGTCTACCCATCTTACCAAATGACACCACCAGTCAGTTGCTCAGACCAAAACTTTTGGTGTCCTTCTTAATTCCTCTCTCTCATCCTCTAGAAGTTATCATCTCTACCTCATAAATCATATCCTGAATCTTTCTACCTTTTTCCATCTCTCCTGTCACCACCTCAGTACTAGGCATCATCACCACTCACTTGGATGCCTGCAATAGTCTCCTAAGTCGTCTCTCTGCTTCTCTATGTTGACACATCACATACATACAGAAAAGGGCAGTGTATAGTTTGATATTTTGCAAACTGAACATACCTGTGTAACTAGCATCTGGATCAGTGGTTCTTAAGTGGGGGCAGTTATAACCCCCAAAGGACATTTGGCGATGTCTGGAGACATTTTTGATTGTCATGGCTTTGTAGGTGCTACTGGCATGTAGCAGGTAGAAGCCAGGGATGCTACTAAGTGTCCGCCAGTGCAGACCCCCATAACAAAGAATGATCCAGTCCATGTCAATGGTGATGGAGAAACCCTGATCTAGATCAAGTTTTAGAACGTTGCTAGTACCTGGAATGCCCCCAGAATCCTATGAATACCTCCTTCTCAGTTTCTAACCGCCCCCCAAGATAAGCACTGTCCTGACTTGTAAAATCCTATATTATTGTATAGGAATATGAATTGATTAATATGAGTAAAACCATGCTGTATGGCTTTTTTGTAACTGGCTTCTTTTGTTCAGCATTATGTTTGTGAGATTCATCCATATTGTGTGCAGTTGAGATTATTTATCCTTTTTGCTGTTCAGTATTCCGTTATGTGAATATATCATAATTTATCTCTTTACCTGTTGATAGGCACTTGGGTAGTTTCAGGTTTTGGCTTTTATGAATAGTGCTGCTAGGAACATTCATGTGTGTGTCTTTTGGAGTATTTGTATACATTTCTGTTGGGTATATACTTAGTAGTAGAATTGCTGGGTCATAAAGTAGGCATATGTTCAACTTTAACAAAACTTGCCAAACACTTTTCCAAAGTGGTTGTGACAATTTACATTCCCACCAGCTCTGTATGAGAGTTCCAGTTGCTCCGTTTCTTTGCCAACCTTGGTGTTTTCTTTTCCATTTTAACCCTTTCACTGGGTGTGGATTGGTATCCCATTTGATTCTGCTTCTACTTTCACTTCTCTTCAATCTGTACCTTAAATGGCAGCCTTAGAAATCTTTTATTTTTAACTTCATAATTTCGAAGTAATTATAGATTCACAGGAGGTTGGAGAGAAATGCACATGGAGGTCCTGTGTGCCCTTCACTCAGCCTCCCACATTTTTAATACCTTGTGTGATTTTGGTACAGTATCAAAACCAGGAAATTGACAGTTGACATTGGTACAATGCATAGAGCTTATTCAGATTTCACAAGTTATATGTGCACTCTGTGTGTGTAGCGTTCTGTGCAGCTTATCACATGTGCAGATTCATGTAACCACCACCACAATCAAGATACAGAACTGTACCACTGCCACAAAGCTCCTTTGTGCTATCTCTTTATAGCCACACCCACCCCCTCTCCCTCATCCCTGGGACCCTGGCAACCACTAAACTGTTTGCCATCTCACGGATCAGATCGTGTCATTCCCTTCCTTAAAGCCGGCCTGTGGCTTCCTACTCAGAATAAAATCAAACTCCCTCTGTGATCCTGTTGTCTTCCTCTCTGGCCTTCTTTGTGCCACTCTCAGCCTTACTCTCTAGGTAACACCCTCGTCCTAAACATGGCAAGCTGGTTCCTATTTAAGGGCTTTTGCATGCGTTTTCCTTCCTTCCTTCGAAATGTTCTAATGCTCCTCCTCTCAATTTTTCTATGGCTTCTTGTCATTCAGATCTCAGCCTGTGTCACCACCTCTGGGAGACCTTTCCTGACCATCCCATCAAAGTCATTCCCTCACTTACCATCACACAGCCTATTCTACTGTCTTTACAGCACTCATCACTTCATGATATTTTTCTTTGGTTGTTCATCCATCATCCATTTAGCTGTCCAATCAATTTTATTTTCCTTCTCTTCTCCTGGTATGTGAGTTCCATGAAGCACTTTCTGTCTTGCTTACTTCTGTATCCCCACTGAATGCTGCTTGGCACATGGTGGTGTTTGTAAGCACTTGTTGAATGAAAGAATTAATGACCTCTTTATTGAGGGTTCCATGGCCTCATCTGAGTTGGGCATTGGAGGATTGGAGGCAGCATTGTGCTAGTAGGCCATTTCTTGTTGGTATGAGTTAGGGGGACTGGGGATTGGGCAATCACAGGCTGTTGTCAGCCAGGCCTGGGGTTTCCTTGACTATGTGACACCCTAAAAACCTAGTCTACTTGCTCTTGGGCTTCTGGGCAATTCTAGGGGCGTGAAAGAAACCCTGAAATTTTCTCAAGTCTAGAATTTGGGCCATCTTCATGGCCTTTGGTTTCTTGGCCTTCTCTTTAGCCTCTCCCTCGGGACTGTTGGAAATAACTGGTTGGGGTGGAAGGATGTCATTATTTTGCCCCTTACCTATGCTTTTCAGTTGCATCTTGAACAATGTTTCCCATTTTCAGGCAGAGAATACCTAATAATAGAGTGTTTGAGGTGGGTAGATAGGAAGAATTCTTTTACCCACCCTCCCCCACAGTCTTATTTCTTGCTAAATCTACCACTTCCCTCTCTCTCTTTGAATATCTTGGTTACCCTGGATTGCAGTTTGTAGCAGAAGGGGCTTCTTTTAGCAAAGGCATATTTTCCTCCCTCTTTACTTGTTTCCCTATAGGGTCTTCTGAAGCACTGTGAGAAGTAGTCAGTGTATTAGTCCATTCCTGCTGCTTAAAACAAAATACCTGGAATTGGGTAATTTATAAGAAAACAAAATTTGTTGCTTACAGGTTTTGGAGGCTGGGAAGTCCAAAGTTCAGGGAACACATCTGGTGAAGGCCTTGTGGGTGGTGACAGTGACACAGGGGTCTCACGTGGCAGAATGGTGGAGCAGAGAGAGAAAGCTCCTTTGTGCTCTTCTTTTGAAGCCTTCAGAACCGTGCCCATGACCACCATTAAACAGTTTGCTATGGCAGGGTCCTCACAATCTAATCATGTCTTCAAGGCCCCATCTTTCATTTACCACAATAGGATTTCCCACCCTCAACAGTTACAGGGGAATTAAGCTTCAGTGACTTTGTGGGGCCATTCAATCCACTACAATTTCCTTATCTCGAGTCTTTCCTACCAAGCCCCTTACTGCTCCTCGTAGTCTTGATGGCCACATCAGGCCACAATCTGAGTGTTTCTTTCTCAGATAATAAAGATTGTTAGAATCTCAGGCTGGGTTAGGAGGGTGTTCTTTGATTTTTACCCTGCCTCCTTAATTCAGCTAATTCCACATTTTTAGTTCTGCTTTTTATTTAGAATACCACTCTTCCTGAAACCAGTTTATTCTTTTTAAAAAGCAAGGTGCGGGCCTGCCCGGTGGCGCACTCGGTAGAGTGCGGTGCTTGGGAGCGCGGCGGCACTCCCACCGAGGGTTCGGATCCCATATAGTAGACCGGTCCGCTCACTGGTTGAGCGCAGTTCGGGCGTGACACCAAGGGTTGCGATCCCGTTGCCGGTCGCGGTATGGGTGGGCGCAACACCGAGGGTTGCGATCCCGTTACCGGTCACAAAAAAAGACAAAAAGAAAAAAAAATAAAAATTAAAAAATTAAAAATAAAAAGCAAGGTGCTTTCAGATGTAAGTAGCAGAAAACCAAGCTTAAGTTAAGCAGGCTCAATAGAGAGATTTTTATTCATTTAATTAACTAGAAAATCCAAAAGTAGTTCCAATGGCATGGCAAGGACCTGGCTTCTCTGCATTTCTTGGTGCTGTGACCACAAAACTATTCTTGACTGTCTCTTCCCCTTGTGCCCAAAAGGTGGCTGCCCATGGCCATCTGCTTCTAGATTTAAATACAGCAGAAAAGTTAAAAGTCTGCTTCCCCAACAACTAGGTCCTGGAATTGAATCCTCTTGTCCAATTAACCTAATTTGGGTTGAGGGTTCATTTATGAACCAAACTCTGTGACTAGGGCAAGGGAATGTGCTGACTGGACAATTAGGGTCCATCTCTGAATCTAGTGATAGGGTTAGTCCTACGGAAAACGCAGGATTGGGACATTCGGGGTAACAGGAAAATGGATGCTGGGAAGACAAGCAACAAATAACTAGATGATATCAATTATTTTCTTCTAAAATTTAAAATGTTAGCTTTCTGATGCTGAATATAAGTAAGCCTACCATTTAATGCACTTCTGAAAAAGAAGTATACCTTCTTTGTGGTAGTATGAAGCAAAAGATGTATTTTTAAAGAATTGCCAAGAACTTTTGCCAAGGATCAGGAATGGTAACCTTATATTTGAACTTACCCCAATAAATGTTATTGTCAATTTGTATCATAGAATGTTCCTGGATTGTTATATAATGTTGTTCAATTTGGGACTATTTTAATATTAAGATTTAAACAAAATTCAGGTACAGATTATAGGAGTACATTCTTAAATCATTTCTCAAGAGATTATAGAGCATTTTTAAGAAAAAAACCCCATGTTAATTGTAAATTGAATTTAGAATGTATAGAAAGAGGGCCGGCCCGGTGGCGCACTCGGTAGAGTGCGGCGCTTGGGAGCATGGTGGCCCTCCCGCCGAGGGTTCGGATCCCATATAGAGACTGGTCCGCTCACTGGTTGAGTGTGGTGCGGGCGCGACACCGAGGGTTGCGATCCCGTTGCCGGTCGCAGTATGGGCGTGACACTGAGGGATGCGATCCCGTTACCGGTCATGAAAAAAAGACAAAAAAAAGGAAAAGAAAAAGAATGTATAGAAAGAGAAAAATAATTTAGTTTTTCTTCAAGAATGTAAGTTTTTATAAGATTAATGATTGCCAATCCTTTCCTATAATAAATAATTTGAATTAATGTCTGTTCTTGATATTTGGAGCTCTGTATTTTCACTCCTATACTTGTATTTCTTTAAATAGTGCTTAAAAGATGCTTGGCTGAGGTTTGAACCTGTGCTCTGAGGAGTGGTTGGCTCTCTCAGACCCCCAAACTCTTCCCTCTGTGGAGTCAATGAGTTGGGGTAGTTAAGGGCTGGGTGACAGCCAGCCTGTTCTCTTAGGCAAGTGACCTCAGTTCTTAGTTTCCTCAGCTTAAAAAAAAAAAAGAGAAAATAATTGGAACCACTTCAAAGTGTTATTTTGGGTCTTAAATGAAATAATCAACATGCACTGTCTGATAAATAGTAAGTGTTCAGTAACTGTTAGTTAACATTAACATTGTCTCATTTCAGTGAATCTAAGATAACTTTGCTTAAAAGTCACACCGTTGTTTTATGGGCCACTAAAAAAAAAACAACAGTAATTACACTACAACATGTGATTCATTTTAAGAGTTCAGAGATGTTACAATATGAAAAAATGTGTCTTTGAATCAATGATATATGGTGTTATGGCTGCCTCTGACTTGAAAGTCCTGGAAATTGTTTGCATACCCACAAATTAATGACATCTGTCTTTGGTTTAAACATAACACAGTATGATCTAAAGTTTCTTTTCATTTTTTTTTTTTTTTTTTTTTTTTTTCCGTGTCCAGCAACGGATCGCAACCCTCAGTGTTGCCCCCGGACCGGACTGGGGACCGGCAACGGGATTGCAACCCTCGTTGTTGCTCCCGCGCCTCGCTCAGCCAGTGAGCGGGAACCGGTCTGTATGTGGGATCCGAACCCTCGGGCGGGAGCGCCGCCGCGTTTCCCAAGCGGCGCACTATCCAGTGCGCCACCGGGCCGGCCCTCATTTTTGTTTTTGTCCTAAAACTTACATTGGATTTGGTCTCATGTGTTGCTGTATTGGAAATTTGATAATTACTAATTCATTCTGTAGGTTTAAATAATGGATTATACGAGACTCAAGATAGGCTTGGCAACTTTGATTATTAACTTTTCTTCAGCAACTTAGAAAAAAATATGAGATTTGTTTTTGGAAATCATTACGATGGGTTGAATAAACCTATTTGGAAGCCAAAGGCAGGTTAAATGGTAGTGCCTATAACCTTTGAGAATAGCATGAGTTATTGGCAGAAAGCCTGCTTAGGAAAAAAAAAAAAGCCTTTGATACACCCAAACACATTTCAGCTTAGAAAGCATAATGTTGAT
The DNA here is from genome assembly GCF_000696425.1 of Galeopterus variegatus. Lineage (NCBI taxonomy): Eukaryota > Metazoa > Chordata > Mammalia > Dermoptera > Cynocephalidae > Galeopterus > Galeopterus variegatus. The sequence goes on along the minus strand of NW_007729002.1, from coordinate 112,356 downwards.
ATTTGAAAGCAATGGGTGGTAGTTGGTTTTCCACTAAAATTTAAATGTGGACAGTATATTGTAGAGCTTGAGTGATAGTCATAGGCTATGTAAGTACAAACTTGAAGTAGTGAAAAGTTGCTATGTAGTATGCTTAGCATAAATTTAGGAGTATAACCCATAAGGATTTCATATAGCCTTGACAGAGTGCTATTTCTCCTAGGAGCCTGGTATTTAGAGTGTTGTGAATGGGGTAGTGTAAGCCTGTCTTTTTTATTTTTAAGACGTGTTGTTTTTTTTTTTACATTAATATTGAAATGATTTTTTGACGTCTTTTTGGGGACTTGACCTGTTTACTTATTGCATTATTTATGGCTTACCTCATCGGCTAAATGTCAGCAGGATTCTACTTTTGTTTAAGATAACCATGTGAGAGGAACAGATGTACTGTTGGGTTACCTTGTCATTAGCCCTAGAGGCTGTCCCCTGCCACTTCTGGCACATGGAAGTATTTAAATATTATTTGAGGGCATTGATTGTAAGTTTGTAAAAGACTATATCCCAATGCATTCTATATTTTAATGCATACTGAAACAGCAGTGTTGTTTTCTTTTTGGAAACCCAGGAAGGTTTATTTACTGTATTTCATATAGGGTTCAGCTTAACAGTACAAGAAATACATTTTTATTTTAGTAAAGGAGTTTTGTTTTAGAAAATGGTACCTAAATTGAAATAAAAGGAAAATTATTACCAAATGGCGACAGTTTATCAACTTAAGTACTTCTCTCATCACCTGCAGAGTGGTGCTGTTTATATTTAGAATAGACAGAAGACAGTCTACGATCTCTCAGCAAGGCTTTACAAAAGGATATTACGCCAGTACTACTACAGGTGTTTAATATCAAGCAGCATGAGTCAAGGATTTGCTGTTTCTTATACTAGAATAGTCTGGACTCTATTCAGAAAAGAAAAACTCATTAATTTGAAGTGTATATACATCATAGCCTATTTCAGTTAGTATTTTTAAATAGATAATGCATGCATATGATATATAAAGATATCCATTAAAAATAAGTCTCCCTTCCTCCCTGTCCCTTGTCAACCAGCTTTCCTTCAGAGAAGTAGCCCTTCTTACCACAGCATTACTAGTTTCTCCTGTATTCTTCAGGAGGTTTTCTGTGTTCCCTCCTTTCCTCACTCTCTTCCTTTCTGTCTCTTTTAACACAGATGATAGCATACTATGTGCACTGTTGTGTATCTTGCTCTTTTTCACATGATATAGATCAGGGATTGCTCCGTCTTCCTATCTCCTGCATTGCCTCTGTGGCAGATGTACACTTCTCAGTGACTATCCATGTGCTCTTCAGCATTTCCTGGCTACCTTGCAGTTAGATGGGACCATGTGATGAGTTTTGGCTAGTGAACTGTGAGAAGTGACTTGTCCCACTTCAGAGCTGAAGCCTTAAGAGTCTCCAGCTCTGCTGTGACCCTGAATGATTGGAGCTGAGGACGCCCCTTCCCCACCCTCTCAACCTATACTGAACATATATAGTTATAGCCAAGGATAAACCTCTGTCATGTTCATTTGTTTCTACACTATACCAGCTTCTCCTGATTAGTATAGCTAATTCCTTTTTAACAGCCGTGAAATGCATAACACTTTGAATGAACCCAGTTTAGATGATCCGATTGTTAAAGAACAAAAGAACATCTAACCAAAGAATAGTGAGTTTAAATAAACAAATACCTGATAAATGCATTTTATCCAGGTGCGTTACTGCATGAATATGTGTGTGCATGTACACACACACACACACTTACTTTTAAAAAAGGAATATATACTTATTGGAAAATATAAAGGAGAAATAAGTACTTTATTATTTTAATGAGGCTTGATTCTTTCACAGTAAAGCTCATAGTTTTTGTATTAGAATTTGATATGAATTTTCCGGTCAAGTCATTTCTAAAGGAAGATGAACACCCAAGCCATATATACTATTTTTACTCATTATTGAGCACGATACTCAATAATTAGTATCTCAGGATGACAGGAGATAACTTTTTTATTGAAAAAAGACAGTAGTCTGTACCCGGAACTTAGTGTATAGGGAAGTGAGACATTCGCTAGAAACAGGTAAATAACAATAAAAAATGCCAGATTGAAAGAGGAGCTCCTTGTGGTCCGGCAAAGTCTAGCTGCTGGGGAGGCCCAATCTGAACAGGCTCTGGAAAGCTTTGGGTGGGCAGAGGGACCAGGCTATGGTAACAGCACAAGCAGACAGAGCAGAGCACCAGTGTGGCCATTTTGACGGTCCGACTGAAGTAAAAGGTGCCAGGCGGGTAGCGAGGACAGAGGGCACCAGGCTTCAGTGACAGACTGAGGGGTCTGGGCAGGAATCTGGTAGCAGCGGTGAGACTGGATAGAGACTGAGAGATTGGATCAGGAAGTGAGATGATGAATTTTAATTTTAGAGGCCTGTGGGATGGAAAGAAGGGGCTTGTTCTTGCCCAGAGGGTAGCACAGGATCTGGTCAATGGAGTGGTGGCTAAGGCCGGAGCTGGAGGCGAGTGGCCTGGGTTCCAATCCTGGCTTTGCCACTTTCTGGCCGTGGAAAGTGCTGGGAAGGGTGCGCAGGGTCAGTGCTTAGAGAAGACGAGTCATAGTGACAACAACTGCTGCTGCTTCTTGGAAAGGAACTTGGTAACAGAGAGTGCTGTCTGATGAGGGAATTAATGAGGCCCCTTCACAAAGTAGTAGGTGTTGTGTTACTGTGTTTATGCAAATGCTGTAAGATCATCTTTCTAGGGTATTTTACAAGGACTCCTTTGTTGGGGCTAAGTTGAGATTAAATGGTTCACAAAGTTTCTTTAAAAAAAAATACATTTATTGGAAAGCTACTATGTGCTAGGTTGTCTGGCAGGTAGGTAGTATATTGGACATAATGAAGTAGATAAGAGACCAGAAGAGGGACATACTTACTGTTTACCCATTCTACTCGTTGTTACAAAGTTAACATCAGATTAGTATTTGGCCCTTGAAAAACCATTCCAACTAGGGGACATAAGTGTCTGTAAGCAAGTTAAATGTTGTCAGTACTGAGTGATGTTGGACATCTTGATAAAATGCAGTAAACATTCAGAGCAAAGTTTAGTTGGCCCTTCCTCCGATGCATCCACGTTAGTGTGTTGCAGGTTTATTGTAACATGCTTTCTTAAAACCTTCTTAGTAGTACTAATTTGAGCCCAACCATGGCTCCTCCAGTTGGTGGTAAATTGGTATTTGTATAGTGACGTTTTTTTTTTTCTTTTTGACTCTGGGCTACTTCTGTTTACAATCAAGTACTGTTTAAAATCTTTCTTGTGGGTAAAGTAGGTCAAACCTAAAGTGCACAGGAGGGAATTGCTTAGGTGGCGAGTCAGATCCCACAGAAGCTACTGTCCTGTTTCTCTCCTCTTGGTTCTGCCCTGGATTACTTGTGCTGGACTGTGCAGCCTTAACACAAAATATTCTAGAATGAGATTATGCCCAGTATTAGCTTTAAAGCTTCCGTATGGGGACATGGAGTGCCCTTTCTCGTTTTTGGCCCTTTTTATGGAAACTAGGTCAGGTTCGCAAACTATACCGTAGTATTTTAAGGTGAATACTCTGGTTAGAGTATGGGTGTCAGAGTGCAGCTAATCTGGGTTTCCATTCCAGCTTTGCTGCTCAGTAGCTGGGTGACTTTGGGCAATAATAATAAATGTATTAGTCAATTATTGAAGCTTTTGTTATTTGCCAGGCAGAAACTATGCTAAGCACTTCTCACGAGGTCTGTTTCTTCTTCTAAATAAACTCATGAGGTAGGTACTATTCTTGTCCCCGTTTTGGAGAGAGTGGAGTGCCATGGAGTCAGCCTACCCAGTTCTACCACATACCAGTGGCCCTGGGCAAGTCATATATTTCATCTTTAAGTCTTAGACAATCCTTACCTCATCAGGTTGTTGCAAGGAATAAACGAAGTAACTTGGCACCCAGCTGTCACTGAGAGTAATTTGTAAGTGGACTAAAGTTTAACTGCTTTTTGAAGTTACTTGGCATTTTGCTTTATACGTTGGTATAAAGATTGTTTCTGAATCTAATTCTTTTCTTTTTTTGTCTCCAAATTAAATTCTTACCATTATTCAGTTAGGAGCTCTCATGTTCAGTCGACCTTCCCAGAAAGTAATAGTTTAAGGGTTGTATGGAGGGGGGAATGGCTCTAGCTTTATTGTGACACAGATGAGTAACAAACAGTATAAAAGGGAAAGAGAGTATTTGTTCTCCCCAAACTTCCACTCCCTCTTACCAACCTGATATTTATTTTTTATTGCCATTTATAACTTGGCCTACATCCTATTGATTATTTACTAAAAACCAGACTAAACTTTGCCTTATTACTTATTGCATATATAGTTTTGAAATGTTACTCTGTAATTACAGTTCCACTAAAAAAATAAAGTTTCATTCACTTCCAAAAGTTTGGAAATTCTTGGTTTAGGGTTGCCCTCTGCGGTGTTTCTATTTGGCTTGATCTTCAGGCCTTGCCACCAACCTCTCTCTGTGAAAGAACTTTGCTTTACATTGTACGTAGTTTCATGAAGCTGTTTGTCACTTTGAGATAGAGCATTTTGTGGTTCTGCTTAATCAGTCTTTGAACTCACAAACCAAGTTGGGGAGAGAATCTGCTGGTGTAGATAATTCTTGGATCTTAGAGACATTTTGAATAGTACCCAATGTAACACCACTGGTTGTCCAAAAGACACAAGAGAAGTGATGTGAAATTATGGTGTTTTTTTTCCCTACTACCCTCTTAAATTATGATAATTAGAAAAAAATGCTCCATGGTGTGGTTGATGTCAGTGCAACTGAGTCAGCCTTTTAGTTGTGCAGTGTCAAGGACACTGACATTACAAAAATACAAAAAACAGGTCATTCTAGTTCTTTTTGTTGTATCCAACATCATGTGTTGCTGATTGTGTCAGAAGCTACTGAGGTGGCACAGTGCAGGTAAAAGGCCTAGTGGCTGTGTCCCCCCCACCACTCCCTGAGTCCTGCAGAAAGGCCTGTTGGAAGCTTGTTGGAACAATAGTTGTCCCCTGGTTTGAGGAACTTGTCCTCGGGTGTGGTGCTGCCCTATATCTTTTGTATAGTTTCCAGACTGCTGTGATTTTATCGCTCAGAAATGTTCCGGGAGGTTTTAGTGAAAATATAAAACCACAAAACTGCCTGTCAAACTGAGTTGGAAAAGAAACCTCTTGGGAAAGGACAAACTAAGTATTCTAAGTAGTCTACGATCCAAAGCATTTCCTGGGCTGAGTGTTTATCAAGGCTGAGCTTTACTTCCAAACTAAGCTGAGCAGAATCTGGGAATGTTTCCCAGCTGGTTAGGGGTGGGGAGAAGAGGAAGATGTAAGTCTTAAAGAACAGAAAATATCACTCTCTTCTTATCTTTTACACAGTTATCTGCTGAAATCTGTCTAGAGATATGGCTTGCAAAGTAGAAGCCATTTTGGTGTAAAAGTAGGATAGGCCTAGTAATGTTAATTAAAAAATTATATATAATATTTTAATTTTATTTTGCAAATGGAACATCGGGTAAAGATCAGCTGTTACATAGATCAGCCTTACCCTTCAAGGTTAAAAAATGCATAGAAAATAGTATTCTCTCCCCATTAATTGTCATTCATCTCAAATCACACCAGGTTTTTGCTTTGACTCTTATCATCTCAGAGTTTAAGGTCTAAATCAACACAATTGGGAAGAGAAAATGGTACTGGTTAGTAAGTAGATGGTTTTCCCCTCCCATCTGACTCAGTGTGAGAGAACTCTGTTGTAGACAATATATTGGTTTCAATATCTTGATACCTGTCATATCATTACAGACGTCCTGGTACACAAAGTAGTTCATTGCTCTCTTAATAGAAATCTTGTAAAGAAATTCCATCTTCCTTATTTCCCTGTTTTTTTCCCTAAAAGTTTTTCATAGGTCACAACCCCTTTATTGAGAATTAAGGTGTTGGTGATGCCAGAAGAGAATCTGTTTGGGCTCAATAGTGCCAGCTTTACTTCCCTCAACGATGACACATTTATATGTTTTTTAAAGTTTTTTTTTCTCCCCACTACACTGCTGTGCATGTGGGTTCCCTAGTTGAAGAAGCTGGCATTGATGGTGAAAGACTTTAATCTAAATTTAGATTCTCTTCAGTGGTTTCGTAGAATACTTCCTTAAATTAAGTCGCAGACTGCAAATGCTGCTGCTAAGTGGGGCTTCCAGGTTTGTTATTTTTTTCGGCTTTAGAAATAAAGAAGACAGGGCAAGAAGGACTGGCCCTCACTCCCAGCTTTTTTGGGAGGTTCTATTGTTGTAGACAGCATCACTAGCAGATTATGTAGTGAGTTTAAAGATTAAGAGAGAGGATTTGCTGGTAATCTGACAGAAGTGGAAAACAATCATGAGTCTGAGGGAGGGAGTGCAGGTATGCAAGTCATTCTTTTTGGGTTGTATTGTAGATTGTAGGTAGTAAAGGTAATGGTAGGACTTCTTTTTGTCTGACACCTGTAAGTGTTCCTGGAGACTTATAAGCCATGAGTTCAACCAGTACATTTACTTTTTAGGGACAGCAATACAGTTGGAAGATCTTCAGAGTCAACCAAAAGAATTGAAAAAGGGTGTTGGACTATAATCATGGGTATTTTCTACAATTTCTCTCCTTGAATCATAGAAATGGTGTTTTAAGGCTCCTGTCAATATGGAGAACTCCCTTACCTGTCAGTGCCTGAAGGCCCCAGACTGGAGAGATCTGAAGTGGCAGGAGGTAGCTGCCCACGTTTCCTGCCCTCAGAGGGTCATGGGTCCCAGGACTGCTTGCTGGGTAGCATTCTAATTGGGCTAGCCTGTTGTCACATACTCAAACAGCCCACCAGTTTCTGTTATTTAAGCATCACTCCATTTACATAATCTTGTATTTGGGGAACGCCTAATTTATATTCTTAAAATTATTTCAATATTTGTCTGTCAGTGTTAGATAAACACGTATAGAATCTCATTCCCAGTGTTTTCCCCACAGCATGGGTCAGCAACCTTCCCATGAGCATATTCCCATTATATAACTGCCCCTCTATTTAAGCATTTACTCTTTTAAAAAGGTTAATTTGTTTTTTGGGGGAAAGGTAATATGTGCATGGTGCAACATTTAAACTGGACAAGATGGCTTATTGGAAAAGGAAATCTCTTCACAGCCAGCCCTCGCCTTCAGGTTTACTTCCCAGAGGCATTCCACTGGTAACAATTTCTTGTATATTTTTGCAAATATATATTAGATAAAAGTGCTTATATATTCTTCCTCTTACCTCCCACCCCTTTTGGGGGGTGGCATTTTATACTTAGTTCTGTACCTTGCTTTTTTCACTCAGTATATTTTGGAGATCTTCCCATATCGGTATAATAAAGAGAAGTCCCGTTTTTTAAAAAATTGAGGTAAAGTTCATGTGGCATAAACTTCACTGTGTATAATTCAGTGGCTTTTAGTACATTTCCAATGTTGTACAGCCATCACTTCTATCTAAACTCTACAACATTTTCATTACCCCCAAAAAGAAACTCAATACCCATTAAACAGTCATTCACAATTCCCCCACCCTTAGCTCTGGCAACTACAAATCTGTTTTTCTTCTCTATGAATTTGTCTATTTGGGACATTTTATTAAGATGAATAACACAATATGTTGCCTTTTGTATCTAGCTTCTTTAACTTGACATACGTGTTCAGGGTTCATCTATGTTGTAGTATGTATCAATACTTCATCCTTTTTATAGCTGAATAATATTTCATTGCATGGATATACCACTTTTGCTTATCTGTTTATCAGACATTTGGGTTGTTGGACATTTGGGTTGTTTCCACTTTTTGGCTATTGTGAATAATGCTGCTATGAACATTCATGGACCAGTTATTGTGTGAATGTATGTTTTCAATGCTTTTGGGTGTATACTTGAGAATGGAAATGCTGGATCGTGGAATTCTATATTTAAATTTTGAGGAACTGCCAAACCGCTTTCCATAGTGGCTGCATCATTTTAACATCCCATCAGCAGTGTACAGGTGTTTCAATTTCTCCACATCCTAGCTAACACTTGTTATTTTATGTTATTTTTTTGTTTTGCTTTGTTTTCTGTTTTTAAATTATAATTATAGCCATCCTAATAGGTATGAAGTGGTATCTTATTGTGGTTTTGATTTGCATTTCCCTAATGACAGGTGATGATGAGAATATTTTCATGTTATTGGCCATTTGTGTATCTTTTTTAGAAAATGTTTATTAATTGAGATGTTTTGTCTTTTTGTTGTGTTATAAGAGTTCTTTATATATTCTTGATATTAGACCCTTATTAGATATATGATTTCCAAATATTTTCTCCATTTGGTGTGCTATCTTTTTATTTTCTTAATAGTGTCCTTTGATGCAGAAAAGTTTTTAATTTTGATGAAGTCCTTTATCTATTTTTAAATTTTGTTGTTTGTGCTTTTGGTATATTAAAGAAACTGTTTTTTATTCTAGGGTAATGAATAATTTACCCCTTTATTTTCTTCTAAGAGTCTTATTATTTTAGCTTGTACATTTCAGTCTTTGATCCATTTTGAATTAGTTTTTGTATATGGTCTGACATGGGGGTCCAAATTCACCCTTTTGCTAGTGGATGTCCAGTTGTCCCAGCAGCATTTGTTGAAAAGACTATTTGTTGAAAAAGACTTTCCCCCATTGAATGGTATGCCGTAAATGTTTGCCTTTATTTCTGGACTCTAAATTTTATTCTGTTGATCTATTATGTCTTTCCCTATGCCAGTACCACACTGTTTTGATTACTACTGCCATGTATAAGTTTTGAAATAGAAAGAGTGAGTCTTCCAACTTTGTTCTTTTTCAGGATTGTTTTGGCTATTTGGGGTCCCTTGTAATTCCATATGGATTTTAGGATGAGCATGTTCATTTCTATAAAAAAGGCAGTTGGGGTTTTGATAAAGATTGCTTTGAATCTGTAAATCAATTTGGAGAGTGTTGCCATCTTGATATTAAGTCTTACAATCTATAATAATGGGATGTCTTTCTATATTTTAGGTCTTTAATTTCTTTCAACAATGTATTATAGTTTTCACTGTACAAGTCTTGTACTTTTTGGTTAAATATATTTCTAAGTATTTTATTTTTGATGCTAATATAAATGGAATTGTCCTCTTAATTTCATTTTGGATTGTCATTGCTAGTGTATATAGAAATATAATTGATTTTAGTATGTTGATCTCATGTTCTGCAGTTTTTCAGAGCTTATTTATTAGCTCCAATGGCTTTTTGTGGATTCTTTAGAGTTTTCTATGTACAGGTCGAGCATCCCTAATTGGAATATCCAAAATGCTCCAAAATCTGAAACTTTTTGGTCACTGACATGACACTCAAAGGAAATACTTGTAGGAGCATTTCAGATTTAACAGATTTTGAGATTAGGGATGCCCTGTCAGTATGTATTCTGTAAATATTCCAAAATTCAAAAAATCCACGATCTGAAACACTTCTGGTCTCGAGCATTTCGGACAAGGGATATTCAACCTATATAGATTATTTCATTTTTGAGTAGAAATAGTTTTATTTCTTTCTTTCCAGTCTGGATGTCTTTTATTTGGCAAGAGAAGACATTCTCATCTTGTTCCTGTTGTTAGGGGGGAAAACCATTCAGTTTTTTACCAGTAAGTGTGATGTTAGCTGTGGGTTTTTCACAGATGCTCTTTATCTAGTTCATGAAGTTCCCTTCAATTCCTAGGTTGTTGAGTGTTCTTATTATGAATGGTGTTGGAATTTGTCAAATGCCTTTTCTGCATTAATTTGGATGATACTATGGGTTTTTAAAAAAAAATCTATTAATATGCTATATTACATTGGTTGATTTTTGTATTTCTAACCAACCTTGTATTCCTGGGATAAATCCCTTTGTCATCATGTATAATCCTTTTAATATACCAGTGTATTCAATTTGCTAGTATTTCACTGAGGATTATTTGCATCTGTATGCATAAGGGATATTGACATATGTTGTCTTTTTCTGACTTTGGTATCAGAGTAATACTGGCCTCAGAATGAGTTAGGAAGTGTTTCTTCCTCTTCTATTTTCGAAAGAGTTTACAAAGGATTTTTTTAGTTTTTTTTTTTTTTTTTTTTTTTTTTTTTTTAATGCTTGGTAAAACTCAGCAGCGAAGACATCTGGTCCTGGGACTTTTCTGTCTTGGGAGATTTTTTTTTTTTATTACTAAATCACTATTTTTATTTGTTATAGGTCTATTCAGATTTGCTATTTCTTCTTGAGTCAGTTTTGGTAGTGTGCATGTTTCTAGGAATTTGTCCATTTCATCTAGGTTACCTAATTTGTTGGCATACAATTGTTCATAGTATTCTCCTATATTCCTTATTATTATTGTAAAATTAGTAGTAATGTTCCCACTTTTATTCCTTATTTTAGTGATTTGAGTCTTCTTTTTTCTTTAATCTGTCTAGCTAAAGGTTTATCAATTTTGTTGATCATTTCAAAGAATCAACTTTTGGTCTCGTTGACTCTCTATTGCTGTTTAATTCTCTATTTCACTTATCTCTGCTCTAATCTTTAATATTTCCTTCCTTCTGCTTGATTTGGGTTTAATTTTCTCTTCTTTTTTAATTCCTTTAGATGGAAGGTTAAGTTGCTGAATTGAGATCCTCCTCCTTTTTCAGTGTAGGCATTTACAGCTGTAAATTTTCCTCTCTGCACTGCTTTTCCTATATCTCATATATTGGTATGTTGTATTTTCAGTTTCATTCTTCTTAATGTATTTTCTAATTTCCCTTGTCATTTTTCTTGACCCATTTATTGTTTAGGAGTGTGATGTTTAATTTTACATATTCATGAATTCTAGATTTTCTTCTCTTATTAATTTCTAATTTCATTCCCCTGTGGTTGGAGAAGATATTTTGTATGAAAGTTTCACCTTTTAAAATGTATTGAGACTTGTTCTGTGGCCTAATCTAATATATATAAAAATCTTGAAGAATGTTCCACATGCACTTGAGAAGAATATGTTTTCTGCTATTGTTGAGTGAAGTGTTCTATATATGTCTGTTAGGTCTAGTTAGTTTATAGTGTTGTTCAAATCTCCTGTTTCCTTGTTGATCTTATGTCTAGTTGTTCTATTCATTATTGAAAGTGGGCTATTGATGTCTCCAAGGATTATTGTAAAGTTGTCTATTTCTCCCTCAATTCTGTCAGTTTTTTCTTCATATATTGGGGCTCTGTTGTTGGGTGCACACATTTATAATTGTTATATCTTCTTGATGAATTGACTCTTTTATCATCATGTGAGGTCTTTCTTTGTCCCTTGTAAAAATTTTTATCTTAAAGTTCATTTTGTCTAGTATCAATATAGCCTCTCCAGCTGTTGTTGGTTACTGCCTGTGTGGAGTATCTTTTTTATTTTACAGTTGTCCGTTGGTCTATGCGGGGATTGGTTTCAGGACCCCTGTATATTCCAGAATCTGTGGATACTCAAGTTCTGCAGTTGGCCTGGTGGAACTTGTGCATATGAAAAGATGACCCTCCATATGTACAGGGTCCGCATTCCACGAATACTGTATTTTCAATCCTCAGTTGATTGAAAAGAAATCCATGTATAAATGGACTTGTGCAGTTCAAACCTGTGTTGTTTGAAAGCGTCTACTGTACTATTAGCCAAATTTGAGTATTTGGATCTAAAAGACTTTCTCAAACCATCAAGGGTTCGGGTTCCCATACTGGCCAGCCACCAAAAAAAAAGAATCTCTTGTAGATAGCTTATAGTTGAATAATGTTTTGTTATCCATTCTCTTAATTTCTGCCTTTTAATTGAAGAGTTTAACCTGTTTACATTATGTAATTGCTGATAAGAAAAGATTCTACCCTTTCGTTATTTGTTTTCTTATGTTTTATATCTTTTTTTATTACTCTATTCCTCCATTACTACTTTATTTGTGATAAGTGGATATTTTCTAGCATACTATTTTGATTCCTTTTCTATTTCTTTTATTAGAAATTTTTAAATTATTTTCTTAGTGGTTACCTTGTGCACTATAATTAACATCTTCATTTATAACAATCTAGTGTGACTTAATACCAACTTAGTTTCAATAGTATGTAAAAACTTTGCTCCTATATAGTTCTGTCCACTCCTTTATCTTGTCACAGACTTCATCTTTATACATTGTGTGCTCATGAACATAGATTTATAATAATTTTTTATGCAGTTGTCTGTTAAATCATATTTTAAAAAGAGGAGTTACAAATCAAAAGAACATTAATACTGATTTTTACATTTACCTGTTATTTTCCTTTATTGCTGTTGTTTATTTCTTTATAGATCAAGTTACTGTGTAGTGTTCTTTCATTTCAGCCTGAAAGACTCTCATCAGCATTTCTGGTCGGGCAGGTCAACTATCTACAAACTCTCAGTTTTTATCTTGTAATGTCTTAATTTCACCTTCATTTTTGAGGAATAATTTTGCTGAATATAGAATTTTTGGTTGACAGTGTTTTTCTTGAATATATCATCTCACTGCATCTAGCCTGTATGGTTTCTGATGAGATGTTGAAGTGAATCTCATTGAGGATCCCTTCTGTGTGATTAGTTGTTTCTCTCTTGCTGTTTTCAAGATTTTTTCTATGTCTTTGTCATATGACAGTTTGATTATAATGTGTCCCTGTGTGAATATCTTTGAGTTTATCCTACTTGAAGTATGTTGAGCTTCTTAAATGTGTAGATTCATGTTTTTCATCAAGTTTAGGAAGTTTTCAGTCATTATTTCTTTAAATATTCTTTCTGCCTCTTTCTGCCTTCTCTTTCTGGGATTCTCATTATGCTAATTATGTTGGTATGTTTGATGGTATCCCACAGGGCTCTTAGGCTCTACTCATGTTTTTTTTTTACTTTTTTCTTTCTGTTTATCAAGTTGGATAATCTCAATTGACCTATTCTCAGGTTTGCTGATTCTTTTCTGCCTGTTCAGATCTGCTGTTGAACCTCTCTAGTGAATTTTAAATTTCAGTTACTGTACTTTCAACTTCAGAATTTCTGTTTTATTGCTTTTTATAATTTCTGTCTCTTTATTGATATTCTCTATTTGGTGAGACATTGTTTTCATAGTTTGTTTTAGTTCTTTAGACTTGGTTTTTGTTTTTGTTTTCAGCTCTTTAAGCATACTTATTGACTTAAAGTCTTTGTCTAGTAATTCCAGTGTCTGTGCTTCCTCAGGGACAGTTTCTGTTAATTTCTTTCTTTATTTTCTTTTTTGTACAAGCCATACTTTCTTGTTTCTTTATGTCTCATAATTTTTTTGTTGTTATTGCTCAAAACTGGACTTTTTAATATTATAATGTAGTAACTCTGGAAATCAGATATTCCCCCATCCCCAGGGACTGTTGCTTGTTTTAGCTGTTTTTTTCTTTGTTTACTGACTTTTCTGAACTAAATCTGTAGTCTGCAATTTTTGCCACATGTTGCCACTGAAGTCTTTTTTCCACTAGCTTAGTGGTCAGCTAGTGAATTATCAGAGATTTATTTAAATATCTGGAATGACAACAGCAACAGAAACCTCCTAGTGTTTGCAGATGGGCCATTTGTGTTGAGGCATGCCATCAACACTCAGCCAGGCAGTTTACAACTCTGCCTTATGTCTTCACTTCCTGCTTGCAAAGAGCCTGAAGGTCAGCCAGAGGTGAGAGTTTAGGACCTTCTTAGGTCTTTTCTGAGCATGCACCCAATACCAGTATGCATGTGGTCTTCTTGATTCATAGGAATGTACAGGAACTCTTCAAAGCCCATATTCCCTAAAATATCTCATTCTTCAGCCTTTCTTCCCAAGCATCTGCAGACCCCGACTCCCCACCTCTGCCACTGGCGAGTTCTTTGTTAGGCAAAAGTAAGGCAGGTCACTGAGCCAGTCCTTCAGAGAGCTGCCAGACAGGTCAAAACCATCAATCACAATCCTTTGAGAATAAGGTCTGTTCTACTCCCTCCAGGATTAGGTGTCTGTATTGCTGCTGAGCTAGAGAGGTGGGATGGGATCAGGGTAAATTAAAATGCCACAAAGCTCTCACTGAAATTCAGCTGTTTATTCTTGATTAGATGTTCCCTTGCTTTCAGTAAGCTTTTGATTATTTTTCAGAGTTCTGAAAAAATTAACTCTGACAGTTTTTGCCAGTTATTCATTGTTTTTAATGGAGTGACAGGGTTTTGGAGTTTCCTACTCTGGCATTTGCACTTTCATTCTTTTTTAGTAACTGCCTTGTATTTCATTGCATGGGTGTACATTAAATCACCTGGTCCTCTTTTGTGGACACATGTGGTGTCTCCAGTCTTATGCTTTTATTTACAACACTGCAGTGAATATCCTTGGTTATATGTAATTTTACATGTATACGAGCGTATCTGTGGCTAAATTTCTACAACTGGAATTTCTGGGTCAAAAGTTTTGTATGTTTTTAATTTTAATTTCAATAAATTTGATAAAATTAAATTTGCTAAATAGCTCTTCGCAGAGATTATATTAATTTACACTCCTAAGAGCAGTGTCTGAGATTGCCACCTGTTTTTCTATACCCTCCTCAGCACTTTGTGGTATCAAACTTCTTGATCTTTGCAATTTGATAGATAAGAAATGCTCTCTTTTTGGTTTAACTGGCTTTTCTCTTATGGTTGTGGATAAAGGTCTTTTCATGTATCAGTCATATTTATTTTTCCTGTTAACTGGCTTTTTGTGTCATTGACCTTTATTCCATTAAGTTATTGCCCTTTTAAACTTATTATTATTTTATTATGTTATTACCTCTTGACTAGGTAATGCATTTATCTTGTTTAGAAATCAAAGTGATGTAAAAAGGAGTACTTGATAAGTCTCGTACCTGCCTTTGTCTCATTCTTCCTTTCCCCTCTCTCCCTACAGATAATTATGGGAGCTGTTTTATTAGTTTCTTGTTTAACCTTCCAATGTTTTTCAAAATGCAAATGCAAGCAAATACTAATATAGTTATTTCCTCCCTTCTCATACAAAGATGGCCCCTACGTATACTGTTTTGCATCTTCCTTTTGTCACTGTTTCCCTGGAGATCTCTCTCATCCTTTTTTAGGACCACACAGTATTCTGTGGATGTACCAGAATTTACTTAGCCAGTCCTGTGTTGCTGGACCATGTGGGCTGTTTCCGGGCCTTTGTTTCTCAGTGATGTGCTGAGTAACCCCATGCATATATCATATCTATACACATGCCTGTTTGTCTATGGACTACATTCTCAGAGTAAAATTGCTGAGTTAAAAGAATATATGTTTTTAAAAATATGATAGATAATGGCTGGATTTCCCTATATAGGTGTTATACCATTTTACATTTGTTCCAGTCTGTTTCTTCAGTCTTTTTGATAGGTTGTTTGTCAAACTTGGATTTTTGCCAATCTGATAGGTGAGAAATGGCATCTCAGTACAGCTTTAATCTGCATCTCTCTTGAGTGAGGTTGAGCATCTTTTTATATATGCAAGGGCCATTTGTACTTATTTTCTGTGCGTTATCTGTTGCTATCTTGTTTCCTGTATCTTCCCACCAAAAAAAATCCCATAGATATTTTAGTGGATTATGTTAAATTTCTAGACTAGTTTGGGAAGAGCTGATATTTATGATGTTGAATCTTTTTATCCCAGAACTTATATACAAAGCTTTCTTCATATATAAGTTTATTTCTAAGAATTTTATCTTTTTTTAATCCTTGTTTTTTTTTATCCTTGTTTGCTTTTGACTTTGATGAAGGTGTTTTTAGTTTTTCCCCATGATGCCTGATGTTAGCTTGATGTATATGTATTTTGAGTTAAAATATATATATTTTATCATGTTGAGAAAACATACCTTTTTCCTGTATTAGGTTTTTAAAAATCGTGAATGGGTGTTTTCTTGGCATCTTTGGTGATTCAGTCAGAAAAACAAACTACTCCAGGTATTTCAGAGAGAGGAGATTGAATACAAGGATTGGTTTACACAGGTGTTCAAAGGCTGACAAAACACAAAGGGGATGTTGCACTGGGATAGAGATTGATAAGTGCTGCAGTCACTGGCACTTCCAGACTGGGGAAAAATAAGAAGTGGTGTTTCCATAGCTGAGAGCCTGGCACAGGGCTCCTGTGGGGCTCATGCCTAGGCCTCTGAGGAAGGCTCTACACAACTAGTATCAAGATATGTGACAGTGTGGGTGCAGCTCAGTGAGTGCTTGGACCCCTGAGGAGGGCTTGTGACCTGGTGGGTGCCACATCACCAAGAGGGGTCCCATTTGGTCAGTGTTTGGAGAGTCAGTAGGGGAGGGGATAAACACAGTGCAGCATGAAGACAGCCTAGGGCTAAGACCCTCCACTTGTTGGCATCTTTGAGGGCGTGTGGCAAGGCTGGTGCTAAGAGTGGCAAAAGAATGTGGAGGCTAGAGCCAGCCATCTGCTGCTGCTGGAGGGATGCTGATAGAAATAGGAAAACAGGAAGGAAGCCCCTTTTTCTCTCCTCTCATCTTTCAGCTTCTCTCTAAGACTTCCCCTTGGCAGAAGTTAACAGGGAGCCACTCAGCGTGGGGTCTGGCACATGTAGTCTCTAGAACAGTAGCCCCAGCATCACAGGGTAAAATATACTGAGTGGGCTTGGAGAGGAGGGAAATGGGTCAGTAACTGTACATAAGGAATCATGCTATTCCCTGATCGTGTTATTTCTAGATGTACAGAATGATTTTCAACATGGTGAATTAATTTCTTAATATCATATTAGGAAAAATCAATCTCTTCTAAATTACAGGTCATATCACATATTTGTTAGTCTTATAGATACTTAATCCTACTCATGGCTCTTAATGACCTTCTCCTTTGATTTAAGATGTGCGTATTACTTTAGTCTTACTGTTGTCTCTAGTGACTGAATTGAAAAACGGCTCTGAAAAGTACAGTACATCTAATGGGCATTGCTATTGTGTCCTTTTCAAATCTTGAAAGAGCAAGATGTTATTAGTTCCTGCATTAGGTCATTGGAGGAGCAACGTATTTCAAGTCTTGTCCATATTTTACCTTCTTTTCTTCCCTAGTTCCTATTATGCTGCCACTATCAAACAGCATGCCTAATGGGAGGTGAATTATTGCATGTTTTGGCATCTATAGAACAGTGGAAATACCTCTGGGAACTGGAAAAAAATTTTATCTGGTGGGCATATTTTAGGGTAACCTTATTTTCTACCTGGAACAATTCTGTTTTAAACCTGTTGTCCTGGCAGGATTAGTAATAGCATCCCTTTTTTTCCTAAAAAGTACCATGATTTGGTTGATATGTCGACCAAATCAACTTTACATAAAACCTATCTGATTGATGTTCACACCATCTTCCCTGGCATGATTCTATTCTTAGAAATTGTAAAAGTTAACCTCTCTGATGTTTAGCTGTATTTCCTCATAGGTCACCATGTAAGGAAGCCATACAGAGAGAAGCTAAAGTCTGGGGTTGGGGTTTGTCCAAGGGCCTGCAATATCACATCACATACATGATTTTGCCAGATGTATACTCAGACATCCGAACAGATGCACATCCTTTTTTATTTCCCTAAGTGTTAAGAATTTTTTCTACCTTAAGTGTTGTTTTTCTTTTTATGTATTCACTTAAGTATTATTTTTCTTTAATAAAGAAATGATTCTTTTCAAGATGAGAGAGCCTATTAATCTTTTTTAAACTGCAAGTCTTGAGTGCAATGGCGTAGCAGGGTATGCCTTGTATGGACCAGTTGTTAAAGCTGCACATAGCAACAATGGCTAAGTGTTCTTTCGGTTGTGAGTAGGTTGTCAGTTTCATTATGGTTTGATTAGGTTTGCTCCGTTACTGGTTTTCACATACTTTCAAGGGGGGTCCTTAAACTTTTGAGTTTGGAAGATGTCTGTTATGAGTTTTTAAGAATGACTTTTGAAAGTGTTCTTAAGCAAATTAGGTAAACAACCTCACTTTTCATCCTTTTCACACTTTTGGGATATTTGTCACATTTTCTGGGACAGGTGCGTGTACATGCAAATAGGTTTGCTGTTGAGGTGAACAATAAAATGTCTCAATACCCTGGTGGTGTTACTAATACTCAAAAGAACAAGTGTGAGATTTCATTAAGGGTAACCTCTTTTCTCTGGGATTGTCATATGATGCCATTTTGGAACTGACTTCAGGAAGGCTGGGAAGAGCTTAAATAGTTCTTGCTTCCTATAACTGTACGCTATTTGGTACTGGGCAGCCCTGCAAAAAGGACAGGAAGGTTGTTTCCAGTGGAAACTGTTGGAGGTTGATGCCCAACTTTCTCTGTGTCTAAGGATAGCTGTTTCCTCACTTGTTAATTGTGTTAGATCCAAGGGATTTCCAGGAATTTCTAATGAGTCTGGATCATAAGGAATCAACTAAGCCCAATCAGAAAGATCTTGACTGGTTTTATATTTTTTAATGGGAAGGTCTAGTTTTCCTAAAAGAATGCTTCCTTGAGATGCTCCCCACTGAGAGGGTTCTTAATGGTGGAAGGAGAGTTAATGTGTCAGGCCATCAGGGTAGATCCCATTTCCACCTCCTTCCTACAAATCGTGTGGGCGATCTCTTTCCATGTCTAGTCTACAGGTGGTGTGGACAGTGAGTCATCTTTGTTAAATCTTGTTTCTTCTGGTGACACAGGAATGTATCTTTACCAAGAACATATTACAGAATCTACAGTGTTATTTCCATTTGGTTAATAATTATAACCACATTTGGATCTCTTCCTACCATCTTTTCACATTTACTTGGGGATAAATGCAAAGGCATATTTCACCTTGACTGCAGTAGTGCTAGGGATAAATGCAATTATGAGCAGATAACTAAAAAGCAAAGAGCTTCTTAGCTTTTATGTAATCCTTAAATCACTTGTGGAAAAGTAACTGAAGAGAAAAAAAAGAAGTTGCAGAAGGCGGTGGAATTCCCAAAGTGAGAGGCTGGCCACCTGTCTTATTTGCCTGCAGTTACTCCCCTCACTGCTTGCTATAGTGGCAGCCAGAGTTTAGGCCCTTTTCCTTGTGGTTCATGTGACCTTGTGTTCCCAGTATTTTACCAAATATTTTAAATAGTTTTCCAAAAAATTCCTTCATTTCTCACAGTGTGCACATTCAGACCATAAAAGGACTTATTGAAATAAATGTTAAAATCCCACAAATCACAATGTATCTTAATGATAGGTTTTTAGATTTAGATTTACAGGGGGCTTATAGTAGTTTAATGATAGGCTGAAATTTTCTAAATCTTTGATATTTTCCAGTTTTCCTCCATGGGATTGCATCTTAATGAGAAGTCTTCAACACCCTGATTTCCTTAACTTCACTAGACATTAATTGAGCAACTGCTTCTCGCAATAACCTTTTTTCTATACAGTGGAGGATCTCAAGTAAAAAAGAATTGACCAAGTTAAAAAAAAAAAAAGCAGTGCCTGCTTTCTAGAATTCTACATTGGGAAGGAAGAGATGAGGAGGAAAAATAGATCTACTGGAGATAAACAGAATCACAGCAGTATAGGGGAGAGGCAGATTCATTCCAGCTGGAGGGGTTTGAGGAAGATTTGTGGAGGATGTTGCATTTGAACTTGGCCTTGCGTGAGTGGTTGGAAATAGGCAGATGGGTGATGGGTTGGGAGGAGGGCATTTTATTATTTTATTTTATTTTATTTTTTTTGTCTTTTTCCGTGTCCGGCAATGGATTGCAACCCTCAGTGTAAGCCAAAATGTTTCGTTATTTTAGTTATACTAAATTTCCATTTATATTGTCAGAGCTAGGGCTCAGACCTTTCAAACCCATTGCACAGACTGGGGCCCCAGACCTCTCACATGCAGGTTCATGCTAGGTAATTAGGAAGGAGTCCGGGAGCTGTTGGCATATGACATGAACTCAGTCCTCAGCTTCCTCAGCGGCACCAGCTTACAGGTCCGGTGGTGGAGGTGGCCTTGCGAAGGGTCCTGGGGGCACTAGCAGCAGCAGCCTCCAGCAGCAGTAGTGGGCCCCCCATCCCCCGTCCCCGTCCCCTGTCCCCGTCCCCTGTCCCCCGTGGAGCAGAGCCATTCATCCTTTATACTTAAGTCCATAACCCAGAACAGCAGGGTGCACATGCGCACTTACACTAGAAGATAACCAAGGAACACCTGAGCTCACGTGCCTATTTTACATCAAATGCTCGGCAAGATTCTGAACATCTGAGGGCCCTGACCATTTCCCTATATTTTCCCAACATTGAGCAAAGGCTTAGAAGTAGAATAGCACTTGGCATTCGTTGGAGGAAGAGTAAATCATTCTGTGGACTGGAATCACAATCCTAGTGGGAGAAGCTGTAGTAGAAGATGAGGTATTTATCAGAGTCCAACTGTGGATTCACATGTAAGGGGGCTAATAATAGTGCCTATTACAGGTTAATTGTAAGAATTAGATGGTTAATATGAAAAGTGTTTACAGCTGTGCCTGGCATATAGTAGAGTAGTATATAAGTAATTAGTAGTAGTTGTTTTAGGCTTACTATTAGTATTTGGGTATAATGTGCAATTTGATTTTTTTTCCTTTGAGAAAGACTAGATTAGTCTTTCTATAGTTTATATGTTCTATATAATTTTGCATTAGTGAAATTATAGCATCCCAAGTGCTTGAAGTCTCAAAACAGAATTTTCATTGGGATAAAAACGTCTTTCTTTCTGAGAGCCTTTGTGCTTTGTATTGCAGCTGTCTAGTTTTACTGGCTGCTTCCTGGGACATGACAGATTGTGAAGGTTGGTTGATTGTACAGCTTATTGTTGTGTGTGTGTGTGTGTGTGTGTGTGTGTGTGTACATGCATTCACACCTGGGCACATATCACAGGTTTTCAATGAATCAATTATGAAATGAATGATGGAAGAGAATGATATCTTGTCTATCAATAGGTTGTTTTGGTTACAAGCACCAAAAACTGCCTTTGGCTAACTTAAGCATAAGAGAATTTATTGGAAGGCTGTTGGGAGCTCCTATAATGGCTAGAAGGCTGGACAACAATCTTGAGAAAAGAACCAAAGTAGCTCGTGTGACAAGGAGCACAGTAGCCACATCATAGGCAAATAGCCTGATCTGTGTATAGCCCTCGTTGCTCTTGTCACTGCAGTTTAGGATCTCCACCTTCCAACCATTCCTACTCTTCTTGTGTAATTGCCCGTTGTATCCTGGAAAGACATTGGAAACAGTTTCAATGTGTAGCAATAGGGATTTGAATGTATTGTGGAATAGCCATGTAGTGGAATACACTGCAGCCCTTAAACATTTTATATAAGAATATCCAATGATGTGGCAACTGTTCACACATTCTATTAAGGGAAAATGGCAGGTATCAAAACTATGGGCAGGATAATTACATTAAAAAATTCAATTAAGTATGTGCTATTACTGGTCCTACTATGAAGCATAGAGATATTGACTATTTTGTCCAAGGTCATCATGGCAAGTGGAGAAGGGAGGGGAGTTTAAACCTGGGAGTTAGGTTCTGTACTCTCTCTGACAAATACAGAAACAAAGGCTGTATGTGAAAAAGCAATAGAAGTGGTTATAGCTAGGTGGTGAGATTATGGATGCTTTTATTATTATTTATTTATTCTAATTTCTCTTTTAATTATTTTTTTCTTTTTATTGAAACATAATTGATTGTACATATATATGGGGTACAGCGTTAAATATCAATACCTTTATGCAATATGTGATGCTCAAATCAGGATAATTACTATATTTGTCATTATACAATGTATTCATTTTTGTATTCTAATTTCTGTGATGACATTGTTACCTCTAAGGTGACCAAACTGATTTTTAAGTTATTGTAAAAATATGAAGTTTTGCAATACTTTTCTTCCAGTTGAAAAGTTATGTGTCCAGAGATGTCCATCACAAATTTCTTTTCATATGTAACAAGAAATCCCAATAATTACCTCCATTGAGTTATCTCCATATGGATTTTCTCTTTGAACTTGTGTGTCATACAGTGTGTGTTTATCATTGATGGGTCAATCAGTTACCATCACCAAAACCAGAAAATGTCATTGGAATTTAAAACTCAGTGTTGCTGCATGTTCAGGATTACATAAAAGTGTTGATAAAATAGTTTGTGCTTTAAATGGAAGATTTAAATCTGTAAAGCTTTTTAAGACTTGTGTTTGTCATGTCTTGGCACGAGTGTCTTGTTTGTAAAGTCTGGTTATGAAAAGACTTCGGTTTCCATATGTATACTTAAAATACTCTGAGTCATGGATTCAAATAAGTAATTGATATAATATCTATATCAGGTTTCTGCTTCATCATACCTTAACATGAAGGCAGTGCATTTATTTTACTAATTGAAATAGTAATCAATACATTTCAACGAAAAATAAATAACTCTAACTCTTTAAAAAAAATAGCAGGTAGGCAAGCATAATGTCTACTTTTTGAGTGAAAATAAAAGCAAAACATTTGGCGTTTACTGTAATAATAATAATAAAGCTAACATCCAGAGAGAAAAAAAGTAATAATTGCAATAGCAAACACATTTAATTGGCAAAATGGTATTCATTTTAAATACTCTTCCCCAATGTCTTTTATAACTTTTCAGAAATTACTTTTTTGGAATGAAAACTTGTGTTTGATTTCACAGGATGCTCAGCAAAAGGGCCCACGTGTATGCACACAGGCATACGTTTATGGTGCTGTGGGTAGTGTGTGCATAGGTATTGGAAAATTCAAAGCTCTACATCTCCATTTCTTCACCCTTTTTACTAAGTCTCAACTCAAATCTAAAACCACATTGATTGTAATGTGCAATTACATGCACCACTAAAAGAGAAAAAATGCTATGAATTAGACACTGACGATGCTTTCTAATTATCTATAATTTTTATTTGTACTATTGAAAAAGCCACTTACTTAAGTATAGATTTTAATCTTGTATTATTCTCGTACATACATAATTTAAAAGTTTAAGAAAAGTAGATTAAAGAATTCCTAAAATGTCCTTATATTCAGTGTCAATCTCTTCTGAATCAACTGTGTTTGTGTTTCTACACAACATGCCATCAATAGTATTGCTGATGCAACTTCTTCAGAAAAGGGCTCTGCAATTTTTAAAAACAGTTTTATTAAGATATAATTTACATACCATACAGCTCACCCATTTAAAGTGTAAAAGTCAATGGTTTTTGGTATATTACATTATTCATTTTTAAAAACTATAAAATACATATAACAAAATTTGCCATTTTATCCATTTTAAGTGCAGTCATGCTGCATAATAACATTTCAGTCAACAGCAGACCACACAATGGTGGATGTACAATGGTGGTCCCATAAGATAAAAGTATAGCTGGAAAAGTTCCTATTGCCTAGTGACATTGTAGCCAATGGTAACATTGTAGTGCAGTTACATAATTTTTTTTATAAATTTAGTGTAGCCTAAGCATACAGTGTTTATAAAGTGAACAGTGATATAATGTCCTAGGCCCTCACGTTCACTCACCACTCACTCACTCACTCACCCACAGCAACCTCCAGTCCAGCATGCTCCATGCATGGTAATCTTTTAAAATCTTTTACACTGTATTTTTACTGTACCATTTCTATGTTTAGATATGTTTAGATATACAGATATTTACCATTATGTTACAATTGCTTACAGTATTCAGTACAGTAATGTGCTGTTCACGTTGGTAGCCTAGGAGCAATAGGCTATGCCATATAGCCTAGGCATGCAGTAGACTATGTCATATACATCTAGGTTTGTGTGAGTACACTGTATGATGTTCACACAGTGATGAGATTGCCTAAGGATACATTTCTCAGAACATATTCCTGTCATTAAGCGACACGTGACTGTATGTTGTGCAGCCATCACTACTCTCTACTTCCAAAACTTCTTTTAATCACCCCGAAACTCTGTAACCATTAAGTGATAACTCTCCATTTGAAAAGTATCACATCTGCAGAGTAGACCAGGGTCTAGTCCCTACTCCATTATTGAATTTCTACAAAACTTTGTTCTCCCTATCCCTTGGTTTCTATAACCAGCAAATCTAGGAATAATTACACACACACACACACATACACCACCACCATATAGCATGCCTCTGTCATAATATTGATATGATTATTGAAAGGATAAACTTTCAGAACTCTTTAGAGACAGATGTATAGGATGTTATTCATATATACAAAGAACATAAAAATACTGAGACAATTTCATCAAAACGTTAGTGAGATTTTAGGATGTATAAAAATATTAAAATTCTAGGTTCCTGTTTATAGGATCATACTTTGGCTATCTTTTGTATACAGTACAGATTTAACTGGAATCAAAATTTATAATCCTAGTATGCCCCTTTTTAGGATATTGTCAACTTATGATGTCTTGTCTTTTTTTATTTAAAATGCTCAGTATAATATCACATAAAAAGTCTTTGAACTTGGGCCTGCCCGGTGGCGCACTGCTACAGTGCACTGCTTGGGAGCGCGGTGGTGCTCCCGCCGAGGGTTCGGATCCCACATACAGACCGGTTCCCGCTCACTGGCTGAGCGAGGTGCGGGTGCGACACTGAGGGTTGCGATCCTGTTGCCGGTCCCGGTCCGGTACGGGTGCGACACTGAGGGTTGCGATCCATTGCCAGACACGAAAAAAGACAAAAAAAAAAAAAAAAAAAGTCTTTGAACTTGACTAGAGATGGAAATGCAAAATAAGAAAAAGAAAATTATTGTGTATTTTTGTATATATTATTTTTTCCCCTTTAGGGTGAATTGAAATATCTAGATCTTCAGATGTGGAATTCCTACCTCCCTTTACAGATATTGATTGCACAAAAAATTAAATATATTTATTGTGTTTCACTTTGGAATTTAGTTGTGTATGTCTCTTATGTATTTTTTGCTATTGAATCTCTGCTGTAAATACGAACTAGGAATACTGGATCTCAATGCTTAAATTAGTGGAAACTGCATGCTATACTAATGGGACATTCTTACCAATACCCCCTTCTCCCCAGATTTATTCAGAACTTAATAATAGCATTGTTCCTTATCAAGAATCAAGCTCATTGGTAACTTTTTCGAAAATTATCCTGAGTTCTAAAATGAAAAGACGTGGCTGAATAATTTATTGAGTGCAGTTAAAAATTGGTTACACTCTGAAACAATAAAACTTATTAAAGAAAACATAGGAGAAACACTTCAGCAAATAGGGCTGGACACAGACTTCATGAATACTCTACCCTGCAAGGCTGTCCTTCCGAAATGAAGGGCAAATAGTATATTTCTCAGACAAACAAAAACTG
>NW_007729002.1:0-85288 GCF_000696425.1 Galeopterus variegatus | reverse complement strand
CATAATAATCATATACATTGTATATTGACAAAATAAAAATTTAATGAAAAAAAAATTGGTTACCTTTTCCTCTATTTTCAAAAAAGTCTCAAAATTACTTTACTATGTATAGAGTTCTTGTCACTGCCCTGTTTATATCTGGGCCATTCTTTATTGCATTCAAATTTAAAATCCAATAAGAATTATTTTAGATCTCTCTTTGGCTCTGAATACTCTTGTTGCTTCACAGGATGTGTGTGTCTAAATTTTCTCTTCTTCACTCCTCATCCTGAAATCTTCCTTCTCTAGTCTTCTATTTCAAGCCTCAATTTGCTTATGGATAGAATATATCTAGTATTAATTTACAAACTATGACTATGAGTTAATGGTTGTTCTAACTAAGACATGAAACTTACTTAAATAAATCTTTACAGTAGTCACCTGGGGAAGCTGGGTGTATATTTTTGTAATAGTGGGTTCAGAACATGGAACTGCATTTGTAAGTTGAGGTCAAGTGCTAGTTGCTCTCTTACTTTCTTACTAGGTAACATGCAACATCTTTCCTGTATTAAATTCATAATATTTTCTCCCATTTGGCCTATTGTTAACCTCAGTGTATATAAATGAATGTCTGAGTATTTATTATACGCCTCAGTTATAATAATGATTCTGGACCAATTGCTTAAAAGGTAGTCTCTTTTAGTTTCAAGCTTAATTTGGTCCATATCCTCAGAGCACAGGAAATAAATGCCTGTACTTCCATTCTATCCAAATAGATTATCAAATTGAAAAGATGAACTTGACAGTTTTAAAATACATTGTATAGGGCCGAGCCCGTGGTGCACTCAGGAGAGTGCGGTGCAGGGAGCGCAGCAGCGCTCCCGCCGCGGGTTCGGATCCTATATAGGGANTTAGTTTCAAGCTTAATTTGGTCCATATCCTCAGAGCACAGGAAATAAATGCCTGTACTTCCATTCTATCCAAATAGATTATCAAATTGAAAAGATGAACTTGACAGTTTTAAAATACATTGTATAGGGCCGAGCCCGTGGTGCACTCAGGAGAGTGCGGTGCAGGGAGCGCAGCAGCGCTCCCGCCGCGGGTTCGGATCCTATATAGGGATGACCGTTGTGCTCACAGCGCTCACTGGCTGAGCGTGGTGTGGCCGGTCTCAAAAAGGACAAAAAAAAAAATGCATTGTATATATTTAGGAAGACAAGAATATAACATATCAGCATTATTTAAGGTTAAAAATCTTTCATAGAGTCATATCTCCATGCTGTGGTTCATTATACCTTTGTGATGATTTTCTAGTTTATCATTTTTCCAAATAATTTTAAACTGATTATTTATAGAAGAAAAAATAACCTATCAACACAGGCGCCAACTTAGTTGATAAATAATAGGTGGGTACCATCTTTTAAAATGTATACATAACAGATTTATTGAGATATAATTCACATACCATAAAATTAACCTTTTTAAAGTATGCAATTAAGTGGCTTTTAGTATATTCATGGATTTGTACAACCATCACCAATATCTTATTTCAGAACATTTTCATTGCTCTGAAAAGAAACCCCATAACTGTTAGCAGTCATTCCTCATATCTTCTCTTCCAGCCCCTGACAATCACTAATCTACTTTCTGTCTCTGTGGATTTGATTATTCTGGATATTTTATATCAGTGGAATCATACAATATGTGGTCTTTTCTTTCACTTAGCATGTTTTCAAGGTTCATCCATGTTATAGCATGTATCCGTACTTCATTCCTTTTCATTGTTGAATAACAGAATAATACTACATTGCATGGATATGCCATATTTTATTTATCCATTTATCAGTTGATGGATGTTTGAGTTGTTTCCATTTGTAAGCAATTATGAATAATGCTGCTAATGAACATTCTTGTACAAATTTTATGTATACATATGTTTTCAGTTCTTCTGAGTATCTACCCAGGAGCGGAATTGCTGGGCTATATGGCAACTCTGTGTTCAACATTTTGATGAACTGCCAAACCATTTTCCAAAGCAGGTGAACCATTTTACAATCCCACCACCAATGTATAAGCGTTTTAGTTTCTCCACATCCTCATCAGTACTTGTTATTGTCATTTTTATTTTTTATATTTTTATTTTCATACCCATCCCGGAGGGTATGAAGTAGTATCTAACTGTGGTTTTGACTTGCATTTTCTGATGACTAATGATGTTGAACATCTTTTCATGTGCTTATTATCATTTGTATATATTTTGAGAAATGTCTCTTTAGATCCATTGCCCATTTTAAAATTGGGTTGTCTTTATATTGTTGATCTGTAAGTGTTCTTTATATATTCTGCATACAAATCCCTTATCTAGATACATGATATCAGATATTTTCTCCCATTGTGTGGATTGTCTTTTTACTTGATAGTGTTCTCTGAAAGTTTTTTTTTTTTTTTTTGTCCTTTTTGAGATCGGCCGCACTGCGCTCAGCCAGTGAGCACTGTGAGTGCACCGGTCATCCCTATATAGGATCTGAACCCGCGGCGGGAGCACTGCTGTGCTCCCAGCGCCGCACTCTCCCGAGTGCGCCACAGGCTCGGCCCTGAAAGTTTTTAATTTTGCTGAAGTAAAATTTATCTACTATTTCTTTTGTCACTTACACTTTTGGTGTCATATCTAAGTAACCATTGCTTAATCCAAGGTCATGAAGACTCATTTCTGTTTTATAGATTTAGCTCTTACATTTAGGTATATGATCCATTTTGAGTTAATTTTTGTGTATGGTGTGAGATAGGACTTCAACTTCATTCTTTTGTATGTGGATACTCCCTATTGAATTGTCTTGGCACTCTTGTCAAGAATCAATTGATCACAAATGTAAGGATTTATTTGTAGACTCTCAATTCTGTTTTACTGATCTATATGTTTATCCTTTATGCCAGTACCACACTGTCTTGATTGCCATAGCTTAGTAGTAAGTTTTAAAATTGGTAACTGTGAGTCTCCAACTTTGTTCTTTTTTTCAAGATTATTTTGGCTTTGGGGTACATATGAATTTTAGGATCAGCTTGTGCATTTCTGCGAAAAAACAGTTGAAATTTTGATGGGGATTGCATTAGGTGGGTGCCATCTTATTTTAAGTAGTCCACCAAATCCCTACTGTTAATTGCTTTCAACTTTTGGAATAGGTCTCAGTTATTGGGAGTATGTATACATAGAAGCCCTTCATCTCTCTGGATAAATCAGTGCAGATTTAAAACTAGATTATTTGAAGAAACATTGGACTGGAACTATCCATATATTGAACATTTGCTTAGTTTACATTATTAAAAATATATATTTGTCATCCTGTGGTCAGGGCATTTGCTTTGCAGTTTTTTTACTTTTACCACTAAGTTTTTAAGATCAGTGGAAATGTGATAAAATGATGACCAAGAAAATCTGTGAGAACCAGGGTTCTCCAGGGACTTAGCTGTGTATGGTTCGCTGAATGCACTGTGCCTCTAAAACATGTCTTTACACATGTCCCTTCTGTAGAATGACCCCCACTCCCAAGTCACTCTTCTTGTCTTTCCATTGCAGTGTCTTTATAATCCTATTCATATTATTTATTTCCATATCTTTGCTGCTTCTAGAGGTGAGAGGCAGGATCTCAATCATCTCTATCTTTCCAGTGACACAAAGCAGTTATTAAGTATTATTTGAAATGAATGAGGCAGAGTACCTGCTTAAAGGATCTTATAATCTAATGAGGAGGGAAGATGATCAAAGAGCCGAATATCACTAATATATGGCTAAATGGAAAACAGTGTATTATTCAGTTAAATTCTGCAGTTTCTCTTGAGTAGATATGGTACAAATATAAATCTGTCCAGTTTCAGTCATCCTCATAGCTTAGTGTTCTGTACATTTCGCAGCACACCATGGTGGTATTTTCTGTATTGCTGACTATGTCAGTAAAGCTCTAGTCTGAGAGCTGTGGATAGAGGGCTTGTGCATGGTGAAACAGGGCACAAATATGAGTCAATTAGTGACGAAAATGAGAAAATGCCCTGTTCTGTGTTATAGGCACAATTTTATCATGTTAAAAATATTCCCTCTACATTGTGAGACCACCTGGCATTCTGCATTTTGTTATTATCTAGGTGCCTCTCTCTCTTTGATTAGAATCATCCCCCCCCAACCCCTGCAAGCCAGTTAGCATGTTCTAACTCAATTGCATTTTGTAATATCCATAAGAAGATGTTCCTTTTGGGATTAAAATCTTACAGTCTGGGCTGGCCTGGTGGCGCACTGCTACAGTGCACCGCTTGGGAGTGCAACGGCGCTCCCGCCGAGGGTTCGGATCCCACATACAGACCGGCCGCTCACTGGCTGAGCGAGGTGCGGGCGCAGCACCAAGGGTTGCGATCCCGTTGCTGGTCCCGGTCCGGTACGGGCGCGACACTGAGGGTTGCAGTCCGTTGCCGGACACGAAAAAAGACAAAAAGGAAAAAAAAAAATCTTATAGTCTGTTCCTGCTCCCACCTCAGTTTCTTTATCTTACAAGAAAATTAGATAATTATCTGTTATGTTTAAAATCTGAAGGTCAGATTTAACTCCCAAATATAAGGAAAAGAGTGTAGATTATTTTGTTTATTCTTCCAGTAAATTTAGCTCTATTGTATAATTTCTTTATAAAATTTCACTGATTGGGAATTTTTTATTTTGTTCTTTGTTTTATGTGTGTTTAAAATAAAAGCAGCTCTTGATGTGACAATGAAAATTTCACTGGTGGCTAACTCAAGATTTGTTTGTCTGAAAAGATATTAATTTCATCTTGATTTTTAAAAAAAAATTTTTTTATTGGCGGCTGGTCCGTATAGGGATCTAACCCTGGACCTTGTTGTTAACAGCACCACGCTCTAACCAATAATGTTCTAATCAGCCAGCCCTCATCAAAAGCTATATTTGCTGGGTAGAGAATTCTAGGTTTTACCTTTATGTAATGTCCCTCTTCATCCCTCATAATCTTCTTTGCTCTAGATTAGCAGTTATTTGCTTGAAGATATGCCAGTCTTCTGATTTACATTGTTGCTTTTGAGAAATTAGTCATCGGTATTTAGAAAGTAGTCTTTCCTTTTTCCAAGGCTGCTTTTAAGATTTTTCTCTTTGGCTTTTATTTTCTGTAGTTTCACTGTAATGTCAGGTATATATTCCTTTTTGTTTATTCTGCTTGGGCTTTTGGAATTTATGGATTGAGGTTTTTCATTACTTCTTGAAAATTCCCAGCCCTGAATTCTTTCACTATTTATTGCCTTTGCCTTCTTTCTCTCTCCTCTCTTTGGACTCCAGTTAAATTCAAATTAGAGTTTCTTACTGTAACAGTTTATTTTGCTTTCCTTTTTAAATATCTTAAGGTATAAGCTTAGACTTTTGGTTTGCAACTTTTCTTCCTTTCTAATAAAAACATTTAATCTTATAAATTTTCTTCTAGGTACTGCTTTAGCTGAATCTCACAAATTTTGATAATGTTAATTTTTCCACTTTCTTTCAGTTCAAAATATTCTCCAACTTCCCTTGAGACCTTTGCCTTTACCCATGGATTATTTAGAAGTGTAATGTTTAATATCCAAGTGTTTGAAGATTTTCCTGTTATCTTTTTATACAGTTATGCACCGCTTAATGATATTTTGGTCAATGACAGACCACATATACAATGGTGGTCCCATAAGATTATAATGGCTACACTATAAAGCCTAGGTGTGTGGAAGGCTATACCATCTACATTTGTGTGAGTGCATTCTATGATTTTCGTGTGACAAAATCGCCTAATGACATATTTCTCAGAATGTATTCCTGTCATTAAGTGACCCATGACTGTATTGCTTTCTAGTTTAATTTCATTATGGTCAGAGAACATGCATTGCATGATTTCAGTTCTTTTCAGTTTGCTAAGATTTGTTTTATGAATTTCCATGTTGCACTTGAAAAGAATATGTGTACACTGCTGTGGTTGAATGGAGTGTTCTACAAATATCACTTTGATTCAATTAGTTGATGGTGTTCAGTTCTTCTGTATTCTTGCTGACTCTGTCTACTAGTTCTGTTGATTACTGATTGGAGTTTTTTTTTTTTGTTTGTTTGTTTGTTTTTTGTGACCGGCCGCACCGCGCTCAGCCAGTGAGCGCACCGGCCATCCCTATATAGGATCCGAACCTGCGGCGGGAGCGTTACTTCCAGCGCTGCACTCTCCCGAGTGCACCACGGGGTCGGCCCCTCTGATTGGAGTTTTGAAGTCTCCAGCTGTAACTCTGGGTTTGTCTATTTCTCCTTCAGTTCTGTCAGTTTTTGCTTTATGTACTTTGATTCTCTGTTGTTATGTGCATACACATACAGGATTATTATATCTTCCTGGTGAATTGATCCTTTTATCATTATGTAATGTCTCTCTTCATCTTCCATAATTTTCTTTGCTCTGAAGTCTACTTTGTCTAATAATATAGCCATTTTAGCTTTCTTATGATTAGTGTTGCGTGGTATATCTTTTTCCCTCCGTGAGGGTGATTTCCATGGTTCTTCATATACTGAGTAATTTTGAGTTATATCCTGGGCATTTTGAATATTAGATTATGAGACTCTGTGTCTTGTTTAATGTATTTGTTTTAGAAGGCATTCACCTATTTGGGTTCAGGGCATGTGTTCTAACCAGCCTTTTAGATTTTGGTTTCAATGTCAATTCTGTTTTCAAGACCTTTGCAGTGCTATTTGTACCTAACCCATCTGTGTGCTACCAAGTGGCCGCCTGGAGCCTGGTCAGTCATTTACCTCATAGTTTACATGTGCTGGTCATTTGTATTTGAAAGGTATTCACAGTAGTTCAGAACCAAGGTTTGAGATTTTCTTAGAACAAAGCTGTCATACTGTCTGAAATTTTACCCCCAATTCACCAGGACCCCATCCTTGGCAGTTAAAGGACTCCAGCCCTCATCTTCCAAGCCCAGAAAGGACACTTTTCAGCAAATGACCCCAGGGCAAAAGCAGCTGAGCTTCTGGGTTCTCTCTAGGCTCAGGTACTGACTTGGATCATCCTCACTACCTTGTTAGCTATTTGGTGCTTTTAGGAAGATGCCTTTTGTATTTCTTTTAGCTTTTGCTGTCTTTAGCAGACTGACTTGTCTCATCTGACATTATCAGGGGCTGGGAATAATGATTTTTTTTTTTATATTTTCCAGTTTGTGAATTAGACATTGTTATGGGTATGACTCTCTGAAATTCATATGTTGAAGTCCTAACCCACAGTATCTCAGAATGTGATCTCTTTTGGAAATAGGGTCATTGCAGATGTTGTTAGTTAAAATGAGGTAATACTGACATAGGATGGGCCCCTAATCCAATATGACTGGTATTGGAATGTTCGGCACAGACACATGCACGGGGGAATGCATTGTGAACATGAAGGCAGAGATTGGGGTGATGCATCAATAAACCAAAGAACTACAAACATTGCAAGCAAACCACCAGAAGCTAGGAGGAAGGCATGGAGCCAGATTCTCCCTCACACCCCTCAAAAGGAACCAACACGGCCAATACCTTGGTCTTGAACTTCTTGCCTCCAGAACTGAGACAATACATTTCTGTTGCGTAAGCCACTCAGCAGATGGTACTTTGTTATGGCAGCCTTGGCAAACTAGTGCAAAATGCTCATTTCTCTATTCATCTTCTTGCATTGCTAGGTTGGGATCTTTAAGAAAACATACTCTTTTAGGTCTTTAAGTCTGACTTTAAGTACCTAGCCCATTGACTGTACATAGTATGTAGGCACTTGATAAATATTTTAGGTGTTTCTGCAATAATGGAATATTTATGTTCCTGGAAATCTTTGCATTCTGCATAATCATGCACTAAATAAGGTTAGGGTTAAGGTTTCCTATCCTATGAGGAAAGTAAGATTGTGGCATATCACTCAAAATCAATGCAACTTGGTAACGACTAGCAAGAACAATAATTGGTACCTCTGGAGATTACCTGGACTGAGGCAGGCATCTCAGTGTGGCTGGACATTGCTAAAACAGATTCTTACAATATACAAAACGACAAAGTGAAAATTCTGGCAATGCTTGAATTAGTACCTGGGTGGTGGGTGCTGAGACAATGCAAAGAGAAGTGATGCTCTGAGCCAGTGATGTGCTGCTGTTACAGTGGCTGTTGACAGGAGCCAGTGCCACCAGCCAAGCTAAGTGGCCCTCTGCCTAGGTGTGGCGGTGCCCATCTGGGGAGTGAGACCCAGCTGCAGGTTCTTTTACAGCATTCTTAAAACACAGCTTCTTGCTAAAGCCAAATTAGGTGAGGGCTTTTTCCTTTCTTGCCTAAGATTTTCATTCCACTCTCTCTACTTCTGTGCTTAGGAAACTCACAAATGAATCAGTGGGACTTACGTGCTCTACTGATGTCATTACCACTTACTAATCAAACATGAGCTCACCTATGTTACACAAACACATAGCAGAACAGATCGTATTTGAGTTGAATTCCCTTTTGTACTCCTCAGGTTCACATGTTAGTCTCCAGTGCAGCTGCTTGTGTTAAATTCAAGTGACTTCAAATTCATCGAATTAGCCAGAGCTGTATTTTTAAAATTACCTGTGGAGTTATTTAAAAATTAAGTTGATATATATTGCCCTAAACTTGTTCAGTTCTAACAATGTTTTCAACTGAGGGGAGACATTCTCTTTAGATATAAAGCTTATTCATTGTTCCTGTTGATTTCCTTTCTTAAAAAAGGGGATATTTATGAATTTTTAGATTGATTGTAATTATATTTTGAATGTTTTTAGTTTGTTTCCCTGAAATATTTAAGGTTACTTTTGGGAACAATTATTGGATTTTAATCTTGAGATTTTTTTATATATATACACACACACACAGACAGTCGGCCCTCCACATCTGTGTGTTCCACATACATGGATATTCTCTAAACAATGCAGTATAACAACTATTTACATAGCATCTGCAGTGTATTATATATTATAGGTAATCTAGAGATGATTTAAAATATACAGGAGGATATGCATACGTTGTATACAAACACTAGGCCATTTATGTCAGAGACTTGAGCATCCATGGATTTTGGTATTCATGGGAGTTCCTGGAATCAGTCCCCTGTGGATACTGAGGGATGACTGTGTGTGTGTGTGTATATTTATAACCACATATATATGGTTTCAAATAACTTTTCTCTTTTAATTTCTTTCAGTTTTGTTAATATTGTGCATAAATATCAATTGCTCTACTAATGAAACTCACAATTTGACTTTTATTATCAGTTATTTTTGAGAATTCAAATTAATATATTGTAACATAGAAAATCTATAAAATCTTTAATATTTAGACTAGAAAGCCTTTTATTTTAGCTAATCTATTTATAATTAATTCATAATTGAAGAACTGGCTTCTTATCTCAGTTCCAGGGTATATAGTTTTTTTTTATTGGAATGGGCAACCATGAAAGGTACATATATAAGAGCATATACTTTGTAGTAGATTAATTTTTCTATAATAGGAAAATCTTTTAAAGATCATCCCTATATATGAGGAGAAAAGAAGTCATAAACTGTACTTAGCTTGGCATAAAATGAGTTTCGCATAAAAATTTTAGGCATGAAACTGCAAAATTGCTTAGGATTTGGGTGCTATTTCTATAGGACTTTGGCAATTTGGCATTAATTTAACATCTTGTAGGTTGTTGCTTTGTTGCATTCTATTGAATTTTTGGCATTAAATTCTAGGAGAGTCTTTTCCAGGACAAAACTCAGTATATCTATGTGGTGATAATACCTTCCATATTCTTACCTAATTTCTGTAGCTAGAGCTGAAAACAGAGTTGGAACATGGCTTTGAAATGAGAGTAAAGAAAATTTGGCAATTATCAAGGATACAAGACTGAAGGCAGCTTCTAATTTGATTAAGTAATTTGTAATTCATTTTGGGGAAACATTTCCTAAAAGTAATGATTTCAGAGAACACCAAAGCTTCTTATAATTCTGGAATTGAGAAGGAGGAGAGAGTAGCAGTATGTGTTTTTAGTGTTAGTTTGCATTCATTCTCTCCTCCCATCTTTTTGAACAATTTAAGATTGTCGGAGCGCTGCATTTACTAACTCTCTTCTTCATTTTACTCTTATTCCTTCCTATGGCAATGCTCCTCTCCACGCCCCACCCCCGTCAATGTGTTTCATGGGTGGTGTGGTATAGGCTAGCAGAGCGAAAACTTCTAGTGTGAGTCTGTGCATGGTACCTGAGGTATGGATCACGCTAGCTCTGACAGTCAGTGGAAGCAGAACTGTACAGTTGGTTTCCGTTATTTGCAGTAGTTAGGTCCCATAAAGTCTCCGCAAACACTGAATTAGTGAATACTGAACCACTGCTCCTAGGGAATGCAGGGTTAGCTTCCCATGAGCCTCTAGTCACAACATTTTTATCAACTGATTACTACATAACCTTGTTTTATGTGTGCTTTTGTTTGAAGACACCCTATTTACTATATATTGTTGATTCATTAATATTGAACTCATAGTCAACAGCGCTATAAGTCATGCCTGAACACAATTTATCTAACACATGTCCTTTCTCTCTAAGGCACGTCATAGCCTTCTTGTACTTAGGAACCATGTTAAACAGCAAAATCATCAACACAAAGCACAAACGTGAAAAATGTGGTACTAAATAGACCGTGAAAAGGCCACTTGTTTACAGTGTCAGAGCTGAAACAAGAAAACAGAGTGTTGCCTTGTTTGACCTCAGCTGGGGATGTGCACATCAAAAAATGACTCAATTTTTTTGCCACTCTGCACACATCTGTGAATGTCCAGGGAAGTGCTACAAATACTGATTTTGGGGTTACAAATACATTTTAGCAAGTAGGTCAATTCACTAATACAGAATCCATGTATAATGAGGATCTACTGTACTCAAAAAACTAGAATCAGAGTCTTGACTCTTCCACTTCATAGGTGTATTCTCTTAAGCAAATTTCTTAACCTGCCTCTGTCTCAGTTTCCATATTTATAATACAGGGATAAATATTATGTGCATCAGAAGTCTGTGAATATTAATAGTAAAGGTTAAATTGCCAGACATTTGTAAGTCCTTGATAAGTTGAGTTCGTGTTAGTAGTAATTATTAAGACAAGTTAAAAATAACGATAGCAGCTGCCTTTTTGAGTACCTATTCTGATGTTCACAATAACCTTGAAAAGTGTGGCACAGGTGAGAAAATTAAAGCTCAGAGAGGTCAAGCTTTAATTTGTCCCATGTCACCCATCTAGTAAATAGCTGAATGGAATTTGAACCCACTACTTGATGATTTCAAAATCCATGCATTTCTTTTGGCCTGGTATAGTGAAGAAAGATTATCATGGCTTCAGGTCCCAATAATCAAGTTGGGACCTGCACATCCTGGTGAGGGCAGGAGGTTAGGGAAAAAGGAGCGCATTGTGGGGGAGGGTGTTTATTCTTGCTGCCCAGAGTTGGAGAAATTAGGGAAGAGGTAGAGCCCAGAGTGATCCAAGTGACCAGTCTTGTGATGCAAAGACACAGAAAAATCATAACTTAGACTGGGCTAGGAGCCAAGGGGCTAGAAAGAGAATAGAGGCTTTAGCTGGGGACTGGCTGGAAAGAGGACCTGGGCAAGGGACATTTTGTATTCGAGGAAGGTAATGAATTTGAGGCTCCTTGGTATCAGATACTTTTGTCAGTCATCTCCCTAGCTGTCCAAAACTGGGCTTGTAAAGAATAGTACTTATAATTGCCTTCCTATGTGTGTTTTGGCCTTTATAAGTCCTCACATCTGTAAGAAAGTTAACACTTTGTGAAAGCTCTTTGTTTCTCAAATACTCCAAATGACTGACAATAGAGTGTTCTTTTCATCAAAGTCTTATTCCAGAGATGGTTCCTTGCTTTGGGTGGTTCTAGAGAAGGGCTTCTTGTACTCACACTGTTAGTGTTTGCAGGTGAAGCGAATTGGGAACCACTCCATTTCTCATGTAGCCCTAGGTCTGGCCCTTTGGTAAATAAAGTTCTCTTCAAGGCACTCTTGCCTCTCTCAACAGTTGCGTGGAGATTTTTCTGAGCCAAGGCTGAGCATACTGTTGTGAATGCCCAAACTCTCTGAGAGACTCGTGAAAGTTTTCTATTATTTCCTGCTTGTTATTCTGTAAATATTTTTCAGTAGACTACAACATAGCAATTTGAGAGTAATACTTTACGGTGTTCTTGTGGAATGATTATTTCATGCATCTGGTTCAAATTTGGTAGGTATGCATTACGTGAATTTCACAAAATTGTGTGTGTGCTTCAAATCCATGAATAAGTAGTCAAATGCCAGTGTAGTATTTGGGGAATATGTTTTTCTTACTTTCATGGATCCCTAAAAGTTTGTCCACCAGGTTATGTATATACAGTCACTACTACTATACATTTGGAGCAGGGGCTGGCAAACTTCTGAAAGGCCCATATAGTAAATGTTGTATACTTTGTGGGCCATACAGGCTCTGCACCAACTACTCAACACTGCCGCTGTAGCCGGAGATACTAAGTAAACTGATGAGTGTGGCTGTGTTTAGAAAGAACTTTATTTACAAAAACAAGCAGTAGTTTGCCAACCCCTGATCTGGATCATGGCTGTTTCTTTAAGACCTGCATAACTTCTTTGCGAGATTAAACCCTTACAGAATTCTGTGTGTGCAGTGTTTTAAAGTTTGCACTATAACCTTGTGGGTAGGGCAGTGGAAGTAATGTTGTATAGAAAGTTATCTCCTATGAATTTTCCTTTAAGGAAAATATTCTTGATGGATTTTGGACGTGACCGGCGGCTATTTTGTGCTTATTGTGTGCACAATGGTGCTGGTCACATCCAAAATCCATCATGTCTTGCCTCGCTTTCTTTCAATTCTAATACCAAAGTGTAAAGTTTGTTGAACATTTCTTTTATTGGCGGTAGGAAAGGAAAATTGAAATTAAATACAGGAACTCCAACAGCTTGCTCACATCATTTGTTGGAGTTCCTGTGCTGGGAGGGGGAGGAAGAGACAAGGGAGTCCTGACAGCAAGATGCCACCTCCTCTAACCCTGCTATCCCTGTAAGCTGTAGGGAAAGGAAAGGGCAGGTTTACAGCTCTTAACCCATAATCATCTTGTTTGACTCTATGCTTGTTTGATCATGATCAATTTTGTAGAGGATACATTTCTGAAAAGCTTTGTTTTAATGCCCCCTTCTACAAAAACCTTAGATTTCACCCACTACCTCATGCCACCTGCTTTAGGCCACGGAAGACAAACGCTAGTCACAGTATTTGTGCGCAGATTCTGCTGGAGAAAAATAGTGCATGTGAGAAGCATTAGAAATTATCCACCTGTTTCTCGCCATCCCTTTCCAAGCTGTTTCTTACTAATTCA
Organism: Galeopterus variegatus; assembly: GCF_000696425.1. Lineage (NCBI taxonomy): Eukaryota > Metazoa > Chordata > Mammalia > Dermoptera > Cynocephalidae > Galeopterus > Galeopterus variegatus. The sequence goes on along the minus strand of NW_007729002.1, from coordinate 71,885 downwards.
TGTCCGTGAAAGTGTGTTTTTCTGTAGTTGCCAGTCTTCATGAATTCATGGCTTTTTTTTCCCCCAGGAAGTAAGTTATGTTCTTTTAAATGCCATCATATGAAGGCTACATGTGCTTTAAGCATTTGTGATATTGTTATCAGTATGAAGAAGGAGCCCCTTCTACCGCACACTCACTATCTAATTGGAGGTTTAAGTTAAGTGAGCAGGAAATAGTAGTATGATAAAAGATTTATGTAGATGGGTTTGCAGAAAAGTTAACCTAAGCTCCTATTACAGGTGAGTAATAGCCTGAAAACTTAGACTTTGTACTGTCAGTGCAAACCTCGAGTTAAGTAGATCAATGCTAGTTTACTTTCCAACATTATTTTGAGAAATAGTGTAACATTTTGAAAGACTTTTGAGGACAAAACAACTAATCCATTGTATTTTAAAGATTCAGTTTGTATCTGTGTCTAAATCCACTCTATGTCATGCAGGTGATTGACACACAGATCCTGGGCTGTGCCATGCTCCCCCACCTGTCTGTTTGATTTCTGACAATACCTCCTCCCCATATATCCAAAACCTACCTGCCCTTTGAAACCCACCTACCTGTCTCACCTCCACAAAAACAAAAGACCAATACCAAAATGGAAAAAACTTCCTAATCATTCCCACAATAATATTCTATTTCTCTGAATTCTTATAATCTACTATACAGCTCATTTTGAAATCTGATTCCATATTTCAGTGTTTATTGTCTTAGATTTACCCCCATCATGGGTCCTACCTTGAATGAGTTTAAAGTCTTTGTGGAGAGTTATATAAGTAACTAATTAAAAAAGTAAGTTACTTTACAGGGCAGTAAAGGACAGATGACAGATGATCAAAGAAGGGAGACTTGAACTAGGCCTGCAAGCAGGGATCTGGGTGGGTGGAAAGAAGGTGGAGGGTCAGGGGAGGGCCCTGAGCTAAGGAGGACATAAAATGTGTGAGGGAGACCTGGAAGGGGGGAGTTCAGTAGTCTGGCTGGAGGGCAAGGGCTTTAGAGGGATGATGGGCCATTAGACATGAAAGCAAGTGAGTTAGGGTTATGAAACTTTTAAGGGCTGAATGCTAGGAGTTTATCCTCTTTTTAAAAAAATACTCATTTTTATTTAGGAATTTTTATTTTATAAGTGGTGTTGAGCTCAGAGATTTATGTGTAGGGGAGTTATATAATGAAGAGTGTTTTATTCATTTATCCAACAAATAATTATTTCATGATTAAAATGAATTAGAGAAAAGAGATGCCAGAGCCTATTGTAATAATCCAGACATGAGATAAGAGTTGCCTGGAGCTGAGCAATAGCAGCAGGACTAGAGAGAATAGACTTAGAAAATATTACAAAAGATGAATTGATATGACTTGATGAGTAATTGAATGTGCTTAGCAAAGTGATCTGCTTTACACTGTTGTTTGGTTTTCTTGTTGAAGCATTTTTGTCTGTCTAGCTAAACTGCAAACTCTGAGGCAGACACTACATTTTATATTCCTTCTATAACAGGTGCCCATTGTCTTTTTATTCCTGTTTAAAAAATTTATTAAACACCGGTTATTCCACACAGCATGGCGTTTTAAACACTGACTTATAACTCCCTAATAAGATGAAGCTAAGACTGAAGGGTTTGTCTTATAAGAAACAGATACCACTTATATTAGTCCTCACATCATGATTGCATTTAATTTTTTGTTGAGATATAATGATCATACCGTAGACTTCCCTCTTTAAAATGTACAATTCAGTATTTTTAGTCTATTCACAGAGTTGTACACCATCACTGTCTAATTTCAGAATATTTTCATCACCCCAGAAAGAAACCCCACATACTTTAGCAGTCACTCCATATTCTCCTAATTCTCATCTTCTGGCAACCTTTAATCTTCTCTCTATAGAGATAGGTTTGCCTATTCTGGACAGTATGAAATCATGCAATATGTGGTCCTTTGTATCTAACTTCTTTCACTTAGCACAGTATGTTCAAGGTGCATCCAAGTTGTAGTATATATCAGCACTTCATTTTTTTTTATGGCTGAATAATATTCCATTGCATGGATTTACTACATTTGCCTTATCCATTCATCAGATGATGGACATTTCGGTTGTTTCTACATTTTTGCTATTATGAGTGATGCTCCTGTGAACAGTCATGTACAGGATTTTGTGTGGCCATATATTTTCAGTTCTCTTGGATATTCTACATAGAGGTAAAATTGCTAGGGCATATGGTAACTATATGCTCAACATTTTGAGGAACTGCTGACCTGTTTTGTAAAGTGGCTGCACCGTTTTACATTCCCATCATCAATGTATGAGTGTTCCACTTTCTCCATCCTTGCCTTTACGTTTGTCCGTCTTTTTTATTTTAGCCACCCTGAGTATGAAGTTGTATTTCATCATAGTTTTGATTTGCCTCTTCCTGATGGCTGATGATGCTGAACATCATCATCATTGTTGGCCATGTATATGTCTTCTTTGGGGAAAATATCTGTTCAGATTCTTTGCCTATCTATCTATCTATCTATTTTTTTTTCTTGTCTATTCCTAAGAATTCTAAGTGAAAGAAGTCAATCTGAAAAGACTACATACTGTATGACTCCAACTATATGACATTCTGGAAAAGGCAAAACTATAGAAACAGTAAAAAGATCAGTGATTACCATGGGTTTCTGGGGTATAGGCGAATGACCAGGCAGAGCACAAAGGACAGTTAGGGAAGTGAAACTATTCTGTATGACACTATAAGGGTAGCTACATGCCATTATACATTTGTCAAAACCCACAGAATGAGCAATACCAGGAGTGAATTCTAACGTAAACTATAGAATTTACATGCTAATGATGTGTCAACGTAGGTTCATGGATTGTAACAAATGTACCACTCTGGAGAGGCATGTTGGTGGTAGGGGAGGCTGTAGGTGTGTGGGGCAGGGAGTATATGGGAACTCTCTGCACTGTTTGCTTAATTTTGTTGGCAACCTAAAACTGCTCTAAAAATGGAATCTACTTAAAAAATTAATTCAAGGTAGTATAGATTTATGTGTCAAACGCAGGAAGTGTTTTATCACTTTATAGAAAGGAGAAATCATTGTTGGCCCTAGAGATCAGAGAAGAAATAGGATTTGAGCTGTAACCCAAAGAATGAGCAGGATTTCAGTCAGTGGACCGTGGTTCAGTGTGTACAGCTTTGGACAAGTAACCTCTCAGACCCTTCATTGGATTTGTGGAGGGAGTACAGTATATAATGTAGGTGAAGTGCTTAGCACAGCGTCTAGCTTAAAATAACAAGAAAAGCTCTTCAACAAATATTGATTGATTGCCTACTTTGTGCTGTATACTGTTGTTGAGCCCCTGTCCTAGCTCTAGAAATATGGGTTAGATGTCACAGAAAGGGGACAACATGTAACACAAAGAAAGGCCCAGAGGTAAAAATTGCTGTGTTGTGGTCTGTGAACTGTTAAGTAAACCATATTTGGATGATAAGGTTGATAGAGTAAATCAAGAGAAATTGGCTTTTTGTATTTTGAACTCCAAAGAAAGCAGTTTGTAGGCAGTGGAGACCCTTGAAAAATCAAGAAGGATTTTGATAATATTTTTAAAATAGTTTGGATTTGATTTGATATTGAAAGTAGAGATTTTATTTAAAAGACTATTTCACCAACTTTGAAATCATTGCCCAAGACTTTAGTTGGTTTGTTTAATGGGCAGGTTATTTATTTTTCAGTCCAAAATGTACTTGATCAGCATTCCATTTAATCATTTACAAAAGTAAACAGCAGAGGTGGTTTTTTTTTTCTTTCCTTAGTTTAATGTTATGACAGTCATATCAAACTTTGTTTCAGACTAATTTAACAGGAATTAATGTTTCCAGGTAAATCACCAGTGTTTTAACAGTGTCTTTTTGACACTGGCCTGAGAAAGTAGAGCCTCATCCCTACTGAGGTAAATGAAACAGAGTACAAAGTGCTAACAGTTTGTTTCATGTACTCAGTGGGGTTTTCTCTCCCTCTCTTTTTGGGTAACATTTTTTTTTTTTTTAAAAGATGACCGGTAAGGGGATCTTAACCCTTGACTTGGTGTTGTCAGCACCACGCTCTCCCAGTGAGCTAACCGGCCATCCCTATATAGGATCCGAACCCGTGGCCTTGGTGTTATCAGCACCGCACTCTCCCGAGTGAGCCACGGGCCGGCCCCTTGGGTAATATTTTTAATGAGATATAATTCACGTACCATAAAGTTTCACTCTTTAACAATGTACCATTCAGTGGTTTTTAGTATGTTTAGAGTTGCGCACTCATCATCACAGTCGATTATAGAACATTTTCATCACCCCCAAAAGAAATTGTATCCCTTAGCTGTCACCCCCAAGTTCCCTCATCTCCCATCCTGCTCCCCACTGTCCTATGCATTCAGTAATCTACTGAATATGAAAAATTTTAAAAATCCATTTAAAATAGCATAAAAAAATACTGAGGAATAAATTTAACAAAAGGAGTGTAAGACTTGTATACCGAAAACCATAAAACTTTGTTGAAAGAAATTAAAGAAGACCTAAGTAAATGGAAAGATAGCCTGTGCTCATGGATTGAAAGACTTATTGTTAAGCTAAGATAGCAGTACTCTTCAAACTGATCTACAGATGGAGCACAGTTCCTATCAAAATCCCAGGAAGTTTTGTTTTGTTATGTTTTTACAGAATTTTACAAGCTGATCTTAAAATTCATATGGAAATGCAAGGGATCCAGAACAGCCAAAACAGTCTTGAAAAAAACAAAAACAAGGTTGGAGACTTGTGTTTTCCACTTTCAAAACTTACTACAAAGTTGAAGTCATCAAGACAGAGTGGTGTTGGGATAATTGGAAATCCACATGCAAAATAATGAAACTAGACTCCTACCTCAAACTATATCCAAAATTAACTCTAAATTGATCATAGGCCTATATTATGTAAGAGTTAAGACTATAAAACTCTTAGGAGAAAGCATAGGTGTAAATCTTCAAGTCTTTGGATGAGGCATAGAATCTTAGATACAACAACAAAAGTACAGGCAACAAAAGAAAAAATTGATAAATTTTATCAAAATTAAAAACATTTGTACTTCAAAGGACACTTCAAAAAAGTGAAAAGACAACCCACAGAATGGGAGAAAATCACGTATCTGATAAGGGACTTGTATCCAAAATATATAAAGATCTTATAACTCCACGATGAAAAAATGAACAACTCAAGTTAAAACGTAGACAAAGGATCTGACATAGACATTTCTCTAAACAAGGTATACCAATGGCCAATAAGCACATGAAAAGATGCTCGACATCAGAGTCATCAGAGATATGCAGATCAAAACCATGAAGTACCACTTAAAATAAAAAAGACAAATAATAATAAGTAGTGGCCAGGATGTGGAGAAATTGGAACCTTTATGTATTGCCAATGGGAATGTAAAATTGTGCAACCACTTTGGAAAACAATTTGACAGTTCCTCAAAATATTGAACATAGTGTTACTGTGTGACCTAGCAATTCTACCTCTAGGCAGAATACGCAAGAGAATTAAACATATTTCTACAAAAACCTTGTTACATGAATGTTCATTAGCAGCATCACTCACAGTAGCCAAAATGTAGTAACAGCTGAAATGCCCTTCATCTGATGAATGGATAGACAAAACGTGGTTTTTTCTATAAAAATATAATGGAATATTATTTGGCAACAAAAGGAATAAATGCTACAATGTGAATGAACCTTTTTTTTTTTTTTTTAAAAAGATGACCGGTAAGGGGATCTCAACCCTTGGCTTGGTGTTGTCAGCACCACGCTCAGCCAGTGAGCTAACCGGCCATCCCTATATAGGATCCGAACCCGTGGCCTTGGTGTTATCAGCACCGCACTCTACCGAGTGAGCCACAGGCCGGCCCTGTGAATGAACCTTGAAAACGTTATGCTAAATGAAAGAGGCCATTCATAAATAGTCACATATTGTATGATTCCATTTGCATGAAATGTCCAGAATAGGCAATTGCACTGAAACAAAGTTAATTAGTGGTTGCCAGGGGCTGAGGGAGGGGGTCATGGAGAGTGGCTGCTAGTGTGCATGGGGCTTTTGGGGGAGATTATGAAAATTTTGTAAAATTAGATGGCTGTGATAGTTGTACAACTCCATGAGTATACTGAAAATCATTGAATTGTACACTTTAAAATAGGAATTTTATGGTTTGTAAGTTATATCTTAATAAACTGTTATATTTTAAAATATATATTTAATGAGATACTACTGCTTTACAATTTTTTTTTTATTCTGTAGTTAGTGGCAGGACCTAGCAGAGTTCCCTTTTTATTTTTCAAGTCACATTTGTTTGCTTTTTAAAAAAGTATGTTTCTCTAGGGCATTCTGTCTTCCTTATGTTGCATGTTAATTTGTCACCACAATTATACCTTCTCGCAAACACACTATATGGTACAGGGTAAAGCTTGGGCTCCTGTGTCAGACAGACCAAGGTTTTCCTCTTACAAGTTGTGTGGTCTTGGGCAAGTAATTTAATTTCACCTAACCTTGATTTCCTTATCTGTTATATTAGACAAGATAGAGTCTGTAAAGTGCTATTAATAGTTCTTGGTACATAGTAAGCTCTCAATAAATATTAGCAATTATTATTGTTAGTTTTATAGTTGATAATTATTAAATCTCCCTCTGGGTGTATCTGTCCATACCAGGGACATTGCTTCCTACAAAACCAAACCTACGAACTTTTTTGAAAAATAAATCTATCATGTTTATTTTTTTCTTAGTTTAAAAAGAAGATAAACGGGGAAAATGCATCAGTAAATAGTTTGAATAATCTCATATCTTTTAAGAGGGTCATTTAAAGAGCTCTTCCAATCTAAGATTTCACAAATACTGTGAGATTTTTCTCCAGATGTTAATTTTAAAGTGAATTTCTTCCCTCTTTCTCTCCTCTTTAACCTTCTTCCCTCTCCTCTGTCCATTCTTTTTTTCTTCTTCCCTCTTTCTCTCCTCCTTAAACTTCTTCCCTCTCCTCTGTCCATTCTTTTTCTTTTTTCTTCTCTTGGATCAACAAGATTTATTTTAAAATTAAAAAGCAATGTATAAATGCATTCTCCTTGTGGAAAGACAAAGCATTGTGAGAAGACACAAATGTTAGGCTAAAGTCCCCCTGTCCACCAATTCCAAACCTGGTGTTCTGCCTCCACCATCCCTCTCTACCCCCACTGTCCTCCCCTGCACTAGTCTCAGCTAACCATTCTTTAATTTTTGCACATGTTCGTTGTGAATCATTGGGGCTGATGTTTTACATGTAGTCATTCAGATATCAAGGCTGATAGGGATTCTGCTGTCCCACCATCTCCAGCGGTGGCCTCAGACTTCACAGAGGCATGGAGATCTCTTACCTGCTCTTCTGTACTATGGCTCAGAAGTGATACACATGTCTTCTCCTAGAAGCACTATAGTCACATGGTCCCAGCTAACTGCAAGGGAGCTAGGAAGTATAATCTATCATTCGCCTGGAAGGAGAGGAGAACTAGATATTGGGAGCACTAGGGGTATCTACCACAGCTCACAATTTTACTTTTTTGTCTTAGTTCCCTGGTTTTGATGTCCATCTCCTCAACTCAGTTGGGGTGGCTTCTTTTATTTATTTATTTATTTATTTATTTTATGAGCTTGGAAGTTTTTATAAGGTGGGAATTATCTGTACCTTGAAATTTTGATAGAATTTTCCTGTAACACTATCTGAGTTTGATGCCTTGTTTCTATGGGTAGATTTTCAATTAGTGTTTCAGTCTCTATGGTTATTGGTCAGGATTTTACTACTTGGGCCAATTTTGGGCAATTTATATGTTCCTAGAAGATTTTTCATTCTAGCCGTTAGCTTAAAGTTGTGCATGTGTGGTACACTCTTCTGATTTGTAAAATTTTTCATGTGGTTTTATTTCCTCCTTTTGTCTTCATGTAGGTTATTTGTGCCTTCTTTCTTTTGAGCTTACTTACAAAGGTTTGCTCTTTTCTTAAAAAAAAAAAATCTTTTAAAAGATTAACTGCAGACAGTTGCCACACAGGTGGTAAACCACAGCTACCGCCACAGACACTTCTGCCACAAGGATAGCTTGCCACCACAGCATCAGCCACTATCACTGTGCAGGAGGCCCAAGGCCACTTAACTGCACTGACAGAGGAGAGTCACCAGTGGAGCCCAGGGATACAGGTGAGCAAGTGCAGACCTGTGACCCAGTAGCCCAACCCTCAAGGAGAATTATGCTGCCACATGCTGTAGCATACCTGGTGGGAATTACATGTGCAGCCCACATGACTGTCTTGATCTGGGGAGAGACACACATGGAACCCCCAGAACTTCAGAAACCAGGATACCCAAATAGAATAATGAAGAAAATTCCAAATCACCACCAACTCATCCTCCAACCAGGGGAAGCAAGGACCCAGATGGAGTCTTTGCCCATAGGAAAGAGGAAAGAGAAATCCCACCTAGGGTCACCCATTCAAATTTAGGAGCTTTAAATATATTACTGTATCCCACTGCACACATCAGGATCATGAAAGAAAAAATTTCAAAAAAAAAAAAAAAAGAACTGGCTTTTGGTTTCATTGACAACTCTTCTATTTTCTTTTTCATTAATATGCTATTATCTTTATTAATTCCTTCTTTCTGCTTTATTTGGATTTATTTTATTTATTTATCCTTCTTGAGTTGGAAGCTTAAGGTCATCTATTTTCAGTCTTTCTGAGTGTTTTTTTTCCAAAAATTTCAGTGTTTATTTATATATTGCATATCTCAAAAAGTCTGAAAAAAATAAAGTTTCAACAGGAAGCCAGCAAATGCTCATAGACCTGCCTGCCTCTATCACTTAGGGGAAAGTGAGTCTGGAGTCCTTAGACGTTGGAATCTTAATGGCAGAACTTCAAATGTTCTGATCACTTGCCAAGGAAGTGCCACACTTGGTCTTCTTTGTTACTTTCTTTATTCAATGAAGATGACACTGATTCAACTAATGATCTTGCTTCCTCTTGAGTGTAATGGAATGAGCTATCACATACCTGCACGTTTGTGCAATTTATAGCCCCTCCATCACACTTCTTTATAAGCAATGCTTTCTAACATTCATGAGTAGATTTAATAACTTCAAGAGCAAAAGCCTTGTTCTTGAATTCTCTGTTAAAAGCAAACTGGTTTTCTGGTTTTCTTCTGGCACTTTATCAAATCTAAACCAATTGAGAGTAGCTTCCAAGTAACCTGGTTTAAACATCTTAACATCACCAGTATCATGAAATTTTGAGGCTTCAGGATCATTCACATGGATAGCAATTAATTTCCAATCTGTTTCATCCTGATCAATAAGAGCCAAACTTCCAAGTATCTTCACATGAATAACCTCTCCACGAGAAAGCAACTTTGAGCCTATTTCACAAACATCAGTAGGATAATTATCTCCACAGCAGTTTGTGCTCCTAATTTTTCAATGGGATCTTCCCAAATCTGAGGGAGGGCACCAAATTCCATATATAACCCTTGTGAGGGAAGATATTTGCCACATAGCATACCTTGCCATCCTTTACATCTTGTTTAACTGGATTCAGTGGCTCCTTGGTGGCAATCTCCATTTTAGCATTTGTCCACCAAGGTACTTCTACTACCACATTAAACAAATTCTCATATTCATCATTTCATGCTTTCTTTGTAGGAATGCCATTTTCCTCTTTAGAGTCCACCTTCAGAGGAATATCATGAAAGAGGGAAATGTAGTGACCAGCTACATTCTTGAAGAAGAGGTGGTCGTCCTGCGAGTGCAGCTTGCTGCGCTCCTTGGTGCGGTACAGGGCCATGGCAAGGCACAGCTGGTCCCTGCACTCGTTCCCTGCGGCAGGGGGGTGGCGGCTAGGGCCTCCCCGGGCCCCCAGCCCGTGTGCAGTAGCAGCCTCTTTCTAGGTTTTTAAGGAACGAATTTAAGTCTATGCATTTTCATATAGAGTATTTTTTGTTTTCATATGATTCTAAATAGTTTCTCATTTCCACCTTAACTTTCTCTTTAATCCAAGAGTTATTTAAAACTCTTTTAAAATTGCCAGATGTGTGGATTTATTTAGGATATATATTTGGTGCTGATTTTTAAAATTACATTTAATGAATGAAGGCAGACTTTATTAATTTGGGAAATTTGTTAAAGGTTCCTTTGTATGTAGTCAGCTTTTCTAAATTCCACGTGTTTGAAAAGGAAAACACTTTTATTGAGGTGATTTTTCTCTTTCATGATGTCACTTCCTATAAATGTTTGGTGATTCTTAGTTTTGTGTTCATTCTGGCACCTGAGATCTCCTATGTTTTAGTCAAGGTGCAGAGGGATGAGGGGAGGAGGTAGAGACGTGCTGTGGGAGAAGCTGTTATTCTGTGCACTGGACACACTCTGTTCTTCAGTCATCTGTTACCTGCCAGAATGCTGCCCTGTTTCCGAGAGCCAAGCTTCTATACTCAGGGTTGCAGCTGGAGGCAAAGTCTGGTTCCTGGGTTGCTGGCCCCTTGAGGGCGGGGGGTGGCATGCCCAAGCACCGAGGAGCCTGAGTGCACCTGCTACGGTAGCTCACGTGCCCCAAATCATCACTCTAGGGGCCTCTCAGCAGTCTAGTGGCTTCCCTGGGCTTCAGCTTCCCCACTTCTCACTTGGGAATGCCATGAGTATTGGTCCCACGTTCACAGTAGCAGTTGCCTATGTGTGGTGGTGTCTACAGCTAAGGTTTCCCTCTCTTTGTTTGTTTTCCATCTTTTAGGGATTCCTTTTCATCTGTGAGCAGAGTTGTGTACATATTTATCTTAAATATCTATTCTCTAGTTCCTATTGGTATTGTGAGGAAGGTAGCATATGTTCAGTCTGTCAGCCTTGAAACCTAATAATCTGTCAATTTTATTCACATTGGAAGTATGAAATGAGGCTATCAATTTGGTGCTACTGTTTTGAAAGAGATGAAAAGTCACAAGATTTCGGGTAGCAAAGCAATGAGCAGAGTAGTAGAATGAATAGTTTCAGGGCTCTGTGAAAACTATTCTGTTTGTGAATTAATTTAAAAAAATTTTATCTTCAGGACAGTTTTCAAAGCATTGTGTTTTTATGCTCTTATTGACTTTAGTGACATTTCTTTTTCATTTGCTTCTGTCTCCCTTAACATTTTTATGTATTAAACTGAAAAAATGCCATATCTGGCCCTTTTGAGTTGCATGATGATAAAAATCATAAATGGAATATTAATAATCTGAACAAAGATTAGAAAGTAGAAACAGATATAGTATCAGTGACTGTGTTGAGAAGTGGACTAAAAATTCTTGCCACTGTTATTACAGTCTTTTTCAAAGAGTCACTAATAAATTGATAAGTAAGATTTTATTTTTCCTCATAAAGATTATTCATATAGTCATAGTTTGCAGAAGACGTAAAAATTATGAATAAGCAAAAAGAAGAAAATAAATTATACCACATTAGTTTATATCATTCAGGACTTTTAAATACACGTTACACACACACACACACACAGACACACACAGACACACACAGACACACACACACACACACACACACACACAGTTTTACCAAAAACCTGGTCACACTCTACACACTGTTTTGTAACCTTTTTTTGTTTTGATATCACGTTACACACACACACACACACAGACACACACAGACACACACAGACACACACACACACAGACACACACACACACAGACACACACACACACACACACACAGTTTTACCAAAAACCTGGTCACACTCTACACACTGTTTTGTAACCTTTTTTTGTTTTGATATTTTTATTAATAGACTTTATCTTTTAGAACAGTTTTAGATTTACAGAATTATTGCAAAGATAGTACAGAGAGTTGCTATATTACCTCCCTCCCCCACACACCTGCACAGTTTCCCCAATTATTAACATCTAATGTTAGTGTGGTACATTTGTTACAATTAAAAACCAATAATAGGGCTGGCCCGTGGCTCACTCGGGAGAGTGTGGTGCAGATAACACCAAGGCCACGGGTTCAGATCCTATATAGGGATGGCTGGTTCACTCACTGGCTGAGCGTGGTGCTGATAACACCAAGCCAAGGGTTAAGATCCCCTTACCAGTCATCTTAAAAAAACAAAACAAAACAAAACAAAAACCCAATAATAACATATTATTATTTATTGAAGTCCATACTTTATTCAGATTTCCTTAGTTTTTACCTAATGATTTTTTCTGTTCTAGAGTCCCATCTGGGATATGACATTACACTTAGTTGTCATGTATCCTTAGACTCTTCTTGGTTGTGACAGCTTCTCAGACTTTCCTTATTTTTGATGAAATACTGGTTTTGAGAAATATTGGTCAGGTGTTTTGTAGAATGTTCCTCAATTGGAATTTTTCTGATGTTTTTTTCATGATTAGACTGGGCTTATACATTTTTTTGAGAACAATTACAGAGGCAATGTGCCATTCTCATCACATAATATTAAAAGTGCAGACTATTGCCATGACTTGTCACTGTTGACGTTGACCTTGACCAGCTGGTTGGGGGTAGTGTTTGTCAGGTTTCTTCTCCACTGTAAAGTTACTTGTTTTCCCTCTTTCCATATTGGGCTCTTGGAAGAAAGTCATTATGCAAGCTCACACTTAAGGAGTGGGGAATTACGCTACCTTTCCTTTGGGGTGGAGTACCTACATAATTTATTTGGAGTTCTTCTGCATGTTACATTTGTCTCTTCTCCCCCATCATTAGTTTACTTAATGTCAGCATGGACTCATGGATATTGCTTTTTTAGTCTGGGTTATGTAAATCTACATGACCACACCAGTTGTCCAGACTGGGTCACAAACCCCTTACACGCCAGGCTGGATCATCAGACCCCTCACACGCAGGTCTATGAGCTAGGTAACCAGCAAACAGGTCCTTGGAAGCCGTAGGTTGGAAAGGCATGGCCGCTCCTGTGGCGGTGGCCGCCCAAAGCAGTAAACTTCAGCCAAGGTGGCGGCCCCACGCAGGCACACTAACTCCACCCACACACAACCTATTCACAGCAAATGCTCGGCAAGATTCTGAACATCTGAGGGGCCCTGACCATTTTCCTGTATTTTCCCAACAGGTTATAACCCAGTACTATTTTGTTTTATTGCTCAAAATGTTCCAGCTTTGGCCATTGGGAGCCCTATTAGTTGGCTCCTATGCCCCTTTGACATACACCTATCAATGTAGTGGCATTTTTTTTTAGTACTTCATTACTGTCTATAATGAAGATGCTTATCTACAAGATGCTCATCTTGTATATCACCTGTCCCTGTGTCAGAATCAGCCATTTCCTCATAGAGCCCTTTTTCTTTATAATGGAGAATGGTATTAGAAATGTAACCTTTTTTCAAACTGAATGTACAGATTATTGTCCCATGTCATTATATATTTTTGTACAGCACTACAGTTTTGTTTTTACTTTTTAAATCAACTTTATTGAAGTATAGTTTACCTGTAATAAAATGCACTCATTGTAAGTGTATAATTCAATGAGTTTTGACAAAAGTATGACACTTACATAACCACCACCATGTCAAGATTTGGATATTTCCATCATTGCAGAAAGTCCCTCATGACCTTTCACAGTCAGTCTTACCATACTATCCCTGGACCCATCAACCAAGGATTTGCTTTTTATGACTCTTGATTAGTTTTTCCTGTTCTAAAATTTCATATACATGTGATCATGTAGTATGTACTCTTAAGTATTTCTTAATGTTTCTGAGATTTATCCGTGTTGCTGCATGTATCAATAATTCATTCTTTTTTATTGCTGTGTTATTGTGTGAATATACTACTCTGAACTGTTTTTAAAAATGCATAGTTTTTCCCACATCAGCAACCAGTTCTGATACTGACTGGGTATCCCACAATTCAATTCAATTCTGACACTAACTGGAGTTAGCACAGACCCCACAGGTTAAGGGTTCAGTCCTACAAGACTACTCTTGCTTTATACGCCAGTTGCAAGTCAAAGGTTGTCACCTGTACTTCCAACCGATAATAAAATCAAGGGTTTCCACAACCCCCTCCACAGGTTCAATGATTTGTTAGAATGGCTCACAGGACTCAGGAAAACTCTACTTCCTGTTACCAGTTTATTATAAAACATACAGCTCAGGAATAGACAAATGGAAGAGATGCATAGGGCAAGGTATGGGGAAAGGGGAGCAGAGCTTCCATGCCCTCTCTGAGCACGTCACCCTCCCAGTACCTCAATGCCATCACCAACAGGGTTGCTTAGGAGTTTTTATGGAGGTTTCACTTTAGGCGTGATTGATTAAATTATTGGCCATCAGTGATTGAACTCAACTTCAAGTCCCTCTTCATTCCCCAAAGCTCAGTGGGTGGGGCTGAAAGTTCCAACCCTCTAAACATGCCTTGGTCTTTCTGTTGACCAGCCCCTCTCCTGAAGCTGTCTAGGGCTCCCAGCTACCATTCATCTCAGTAGCATACAAAACACTCATCACCATTTGTTTATCCATTCACTTGCTGATGGATGTTGGGTTATGGTTTTTGGCTGTGGTAAATAAAGCTTCTGTGAACTCTCATGTACAAGTATTTTCGTGGATATATGTTTTCATTTCTTTGTAAAAACATAGGAGTAGAATTACTAGGTCATAAGGTAGATGTTTCCTAAACAGTTCTCCAAAGTGGCTGTCCCATTCTGTGCTTCCATAGGCAATGTGTAAGAGTGCCTCCACATCCTCACCAACACTTAGCAGTGTCAGCCTCTTTATTTTAGCAACACTGGTGGGTATGTAGTGGTACCTTACTATGGTTTTCATTTGCATTTTACTGATGATTAGTGATGTTGAGCATGTTATCATGTCTTCACCGGCCATTTGATGTCTTCTTTGGTAAAGTGTCCATTTTTTAATTGGGTTGTTTTTCTTTTGATTATTAAGTTGTAAGAGTTCTTTACTTTGGATATGTCTTTTGTCAGTTATATATATTGTGAATATTTTTTTCCCAGTTTGCCTCTTTTCATTTTCTTAGTGGTATCTAGTTTTACGTCATAGAATTTAGTTTTTATGTTTAAGTCTATGATCCATTTCAAGTCTATTTTTGTATATGATGTGAGGTAAGGGTTGAGGTTTGTTTGTTTGTTTTTTCCATAAGGATGTACTATTTAGTCTAGCTGGATATTCCATTTTGCAGTTTGGAAAAGACTATCTCCCCCCACCCCACTCCCATTGAATTATTTTGGTAACTTTAATAAAAATCAATTGGTTGACCTATGGGTCTATATTTGGACTTTATATTCCATTCCATTGATGTTTATGATTGATTTATAAATATTTAAGTGTACAGCTCACTGAAGTCTCGCAAACTGAACACACATGTACAGTCAGCACCTAGATCAAAAAATAGAGGATGGCCAGTTCCTGAGATGCCATCTTCATGATTACTTCCAGACATGATATGTCCTGCTAAAGGATAATCACTAACCTGATTTCAGCAGCGTATATTAGTTCTGCCTGTTTTTGTACTTTATATAAAATGGAATCATACAATATGTATTGTGTCTTTCTTTGAATGTTATGTTTGTAAGATTCATTCGTAAATGTATATGTAGTTACAGTTTGTCATTCTCATTGGTGTAAGTTATTCCATTTTGGGAATACCACAACATCTTTATTCGTTGTACTGTTGATGGATATCTCAATGATTCTTAGTCTTTGGCTATTATGAACTGTGCTGCTATGACCCTTCTACTATAGGATGAACATTTCTATGTGTGCATTTCTGTAGAGAACACATGCAGGGGTGGAATTCCTGGGTCGTAGTGGATTTTTCTTTTTAAGTTTTAAATGATCTCAGAGTCCACTACTGGCTACATTGATTTGCAGTTTTTAAGGTTGTGACAAATTGTTTCATTCTTAATGTTCACTTGTCTTGATGAAGTAGCATAATTTAGTGAACTGTGTGGCTTTCATTCATGAGATGGATCAGTTCTTATCTCCATTACCAACTTTGCCAGGTTACCTTGAGCAGTTGCTTAATCTCTGTGAGCTTCTATTTTCTCCACTAATTGGGCATACATTTTCATAAAACAAAGACAAAGTTTCCAAACCGTCCACTGTGATTCCATTTATAGGTTTCATTGAGTGTTTCTGGCAGTTGTATTGGTCAGGTGGTTGCCTGGGAGACAGTCTGCTTTCCAGGGTGGTGTTGGAAGCTCAAGTTGCAAACTGCTCATTAGTTCCTGGATGTAAAATTACCATGAGATTTTCAGGAGATGAGATACTAGACAGGGGATGAAGCGTTGGAATTAATAAACATTGTCATTACTTTATGGCATTTGAATAAAGGACGTTTGAAAGGAAAAGTAAAGTTTTAGAGAGATAGCATTAAATACTTAACTGATCTAGGAACTGATTACTTTTGGATTATAACTTCTAGTGTTTAGACAAAATTTTCTCTAATGTAAACCTGAATTTCCCATGGTCAAAGGCAAGGAAATATGTTTCTGCATGTAAAGTTACCCTGACTCCTGATGCCCTTAATCTACTCTAACATGGTTGGAAAATAGTCCACTGGGTTTGTTTAAGATAGAAACATGATCTGAAGACTGAAATTGTCGGTTAGAGAGACTTTAAATGAGACACTTGTCTTATCTTCCAAGGCAAAAGGTGTCTAGCCTGTAATACTTGGGAAGAAACCAAACAAAAGAAACAGCTTTGGAAGTTGCTTCCTGTGATACCTGTCTTCTTTCTTCACCCCAGAAGAAGTCACCGTGCTTCAGGACCTACAGATTCTGTGTGGCAAATCCATGGTGTTAGGAAAAGCAACATTTTAAAGTAAAAATGTAAAAATTAAATATGTGCCTCAGTTATAGATTTTCTTGGAATGTGCTAGCCTAACAAATCCTTGGGGACCATCCTTTAAAATGTAAAAATGACTTTGTTCATTAATGAGAGCTGTGTTCAAATTAAAAGTTCCAAATACCCTCTGGACTTTATTATTTCTTTTTGACGTGTACTTTATTTCTCCCTTATTGTAATATTACCTCTGGTTTGAAACTATAGTATGTGTTTTTTCTTAGCGCCATCCACATGTCACTAATGATACCTTAAGAAATGGCATAAATGAGGGCCAGCCCATGGCTCACTTGGGAGAGTGTGGTGCTGATAACACCAAGGCCACGGGTTCAGATCCCTATATAGGGATGGCCGGTTAGCTCACTTGGGAGAGTGTGGTGCTGACAACACCAAGTCAAGGGTTAAGATCCCCTTAAGCAGTCATCTTTAAAAAAAAAAAAGAAAGAAAGAAACTAAGAAATGGCATAAATGTGTTCTGAAGAACAAGATCTGTCCAGTGGTAGTATGCAAAGCCGCCAGGCTCTGGACTCACACCACAGTGGAGGTTCTTGCAAATTATTGCATTCACTCATTCATTCATCCAACCAAGCAATTATTCCTTTATTTCAACCAACATTTATTGAGCACTGATTTATGCCGGGCCCTGTGCTCCATAGTGGCTTGGTGCTCATATTCTCATGGGCAGTTGGGCAGTTTTTTTAAAAAGTAAGGTCATTACCTAATTCATTTATTCAGCTAATACTTTTAAAGTAACCTCTGTGTGCCAGACACTGTTTCGGACTCTGGGGATACAGTGGAGAATGAGAAAGACACATTCCTCATTACAGTGGAGCTAGACATTGAACAGTGTATAGAGAAATAGAGGATTCAATTTCAAATTCTGCTAAGAGCTATGATGGAGCTGTGACAGTGTAGAGTGGGAGGGGGTGGAAGTGGAGGTGCCTCCTGAATCTTTCTGAGTCTTGTCGCTTTCACCCATACAGTGGAAAAAAGGACACCTGCCCTGCATGCCCACTTGCCTTATCCTGTGAGAATAAGTAGAGAATAATGTTGTTAAAATATGTTTTCTTAACTTAGTTTTCCCTGAAGAAATCATTTTATCATCTAATGTTCTCTGAGTAGTGGAAACATGTATGTGTGTTGTGTGCATAAACTTATTGAGAGAGATTGGAAAAAAGTGTTTCCGTAAGCAAATAATGCAATGGAGTTCAGTTCTACTGTATGGGCTTAAAGATTTTGGCACTTCGAGTCTGCTGATGTAACTGAAATGTGATTTTTTTTTCTCTTAAATGCAAACTTGAGGGTTTCCTAAACTCATGTCAGAACTGACAAATCAGTGGCTCTGGTACAGTTGCTTTGAAAGTGGCATGGGAGTGAAACACGCTAACCAGAAGACCTTACTCATTGCCTTTATCAGGGATTCTGATTTTCTCCTTTTTTGTAGCTTAAAGGATTTTTTCCCAGGGAAAATTTTAGAAGGTGAGTTTTAAACTTAAAAGTTAGATGAAGTAGACCTCTAACATGTGTTGGCAGCTATCCTAGGTGGTAAATTGTATTTTCTAATAAACGAAAATTTTAGTTAGATGTTTTAAACTGTTGAAATGATAGCTTAATTTTCTGTGTTTTTATCACTGTTATTCTCCTTGGTTTACTTTTTGTTTCTTGTTCATCACAAGGTCTGTGTTGCATGCCCGTTGAGTGGCCAATATCACATGAAAACATGTCTACAAGAGTGGAAGACAGGGTTCCTCCTTAAGAGAGCTTAACTTAGCTGGGGGACAAAGCCACCTGTATGGAAAGTAATTGAATGCTAAACCACATGGTTCTTTGAGTAAATAGGGTTAGAAAGAGAGAGTAAATTGTGGATGGTTAGAATAGTAATTCCCATATCTATCAAGACATTACATGAATGTGAGTATCAACACAACATTGCCAACTTTTAATTTTGTCAAGTCACTGTTAAAACTATCACCATTTTTTGTTATTTCACTTCATTAAAGAAAGAACATTTTAACATTAAAAGAAGTAGGAAAAACAACATCAGAACAAAGAACAGCTGTTTAAATTTTTTAAGTTAATTAGTTCATTTTTATGAAAACCCCACTACATTGTTCTTATTTTTTGATTTTGGCATTAGTGAAAATGTTTTCTCAGAGGGATGCTTGGGAAACGAATAAGGCTTCCCTGAGAAAGTGCCTGTCTGGACTGGGAAGATAGAGCACAGGAAAGAGAGGGATTGTCAGGCGGTTGAGAGGCAAGGATAACTGCAGGTAGTCATGGTTGGGGTGGGAAGGAGGGGTCAGAACTGAACCATACTTTAAGGAATAGTGGGTAATAGAAGGGATATTAGGGAATTGGGAAACTTTAAAACCCAGGGAGAAAAAGGATAACTGCAGGTAGTCATGGTCGGGGTGGAAAGGAGGGGTCAGAACTGAACCATACTTTAAGGAATAGTGGGAAATAGAAGGGATATTAGGGAATTGGGAAACTTTAAAACCCAGGGAGAAATTTAGATTTGTGGTAAAATATAATAAGAAGCCATTAGAATTTTTTGAGCCTAAGAACACAAAAATGGTATTTCAAATTGATCTGGTGGCCAAATGTCTTGTGGATTAGGGAGGCCTCAGTTACAGAGGGCGCTGTTGTGAGTAGGTGAATCCAAGAATAGGAGAGTGGGTATAAAAATAGGGGAATGGACAAATTCAAGAGACATTTGGTGACACAGATGTATGTAAGAGGAAGAGGGAGGAGTAAAAAAATTACAGCAAAAGATTCTAGCTTCAGAAAATAGGAAAATAGCAGAAGTACTGACACAAATTGGAGAATTTTTTGAGAGAGAATAACATACTAATTTGTATTGTTGTAGCACATCCTGGGAATAGGTGAAACCAGAAATAGTATTTTCGTGACCCTATCTTTTGTAAGGGACCTGCATAGAAGCTTGTCTTACTAATGGAATGTTATGTTAGCAAAATATTTCCCTTCCATATTTTCAGATGCTTAGTGAACATTATGTAAGTTTCTCTTACCATATCCCCAACATTAGGAAAATTATGGTATGTGATCAGAAAATTATGGGATGTAAGAGACATGATTTGGCCAAGGTAGTGGTGAAGCCGAGTTAGAATTGAAGCAACCATGCCCTGGTCTACACTGAATAATAAGCTTAGTTTTCTGTAAGAGTAAATGTCTCTTTTATCATTGTTTATCCCCAGAATCTCATTTATAATTGGTGCATAAACTTATTCATTTAAAAATGAGTGGTATATCTAGATGGAGTAGGATTTTATGCTGTGTAGTAAATTACCTTTTATTATTGTATCTCCTGGAGTGGACAAAGAGAATTCTATCCCAAGATCACAAAATTATTTTCGTGGAAGAAATCATATGCCATCAACTTAACTAGATTCAGAATGACTCTAAATGATCTTTACACAAAATTGTGGCAAAATTATTTTTGTGCTAACACTACTGAGACCTTTTTTACTTTATGATGTAACCAAATTCCACTGGAATGAGCCTTAAATTTAAATTTCTATCTTTGTAAATATGAACAAAGATTAATATTTTTGAGCTATGTGACCAGAATTATTCTATTCAGAAGCAATCTAGCACTAGCACCTCAGAAAACCAGGGCCCAGAATTGGTGGATAATATTTGGGGCTGGAAAGGTGAGGTAGGTAGGGGTCAGAGCATCACAGGTCTGGAGTTTTACAGTGCAAAGCCACTGGAAATTTTTAAAAAGGAGAGACACCTGAGGAGGAGGTTTAAGTCTTGAAAAGATCATTGTTCATAGCTGATGTTGGGAGCTTGGCCAAGAGTGGAGATGCTGAGAAGTTGACACATTTGAGAAGACTGAGGCAAAAGGACAACACGCGGGGTTCTGGCTTGTGCAGTGGAGGGGCAGGCTAATGTTCTCTGAAATAACGTCCTGGGAGAGGACAAGGTTTTTAGTCAGAGTGGCAAGACCTCAACTTCAGTTCTGACCACTTTGAGTCTTATAAAACATCGAGACTTTCAAAGCTTTGGGAAAGAAAAAAGAAGTTGAAGGCAACAAAACATTATAGCTCCATTTGAAGAGAGTTCAGAACGATGGTTGATTTAAAGTTAATATAAGAAAATTAATAGCTCTCCTATATCTAAATGACAATTAGAAAAAGCAACAAAAGGAATGATCCCATTATAACAGTAGCAAAATACTTGAGTAAACCCAATACAAATGTGCAAGACTTTTATGAAATCCTTTATAATCTCAAAGGCATTAAAGAGGAACTTAAGAAGTGGATAAATGTTCTACATTCAAGAATGAGAATAGTCAATACGGTAAAGAGGTAAAATTCTCTCTCATTTATTTATGAAGTGTTTTTTTAAAAACTTGCTCAGAATGATTCTGAAGCTCAATAGGAAAAATAAGCATGGGAGATCAGCCAGGCAAATGCTGAACAAAGAGTAATGCTGAGGTTTTAGAGGTGTGCATTTTCTGTTTAAACATTTCCGTATTTTTAAGTACATATTACTTCTGTGTCAGAGAAACAAGAAGTAAAACACTAGCAGGACTGTAATAAATTATGATCTATCCACAAAAAAGACAGGTAGAAAGGAAGGGTATAAAGATGACACTGAAGAAGAAATGCTACCAACTGCACAGAAATAAAAAGGATTATCAGTAAATACTATGAACAACTGTATGCCAACAAACTGATAGGTGAAATCAACAAATTTCTAGAAAGACATGAACTACCAAAGCTGATTAAAGAAGAGAAGGAAAAAAAATCAGAATAGGCCTATAAAACGTAAAGAGATTGGATTAGTAGTTTAGAACACTTCCCACAAAGAAAAGCCCGGGCCTAGATGGCTTCACTCGTGAATTCTACCAAATGTTAAAGAAGAATTAATACCAATTCTTCACAGACTCTTAAAAAAAGAAAGAAAAAGGATGTAACATTTCTCAACTTATTTTATGAGACCAATATCATCCTGGTACCCAAACTAGACAAAAACAACAAAGGAAAGCAAAACTACAGACCAATATCCCTTATGAATATAGACATAAAGTCCCTCAGCAAAATACTGGCAAATTGATTACTGCAGCATATTAAAAAGATTATGCACTATGACCAAGTCGAATGTATCTTAGAATGCAGGGTTGTTTTAACATCGGAACATCAATTAATATGCAGTAGACCATATCAATAAATAAAAGACAAATACCAAATGAGCATCTCAATAGATGCAGAAAAAGTATTTGACAAAATCTAATACCACTTCATCATAAAAACACTTAAAACTAGAAAGAATAGAAGGAAGCTTCCTCAACCTAATAAAGGGCACCTGTGAAAAACCCACAGCTCATATCATACTCAAGGTTGAAAGGCTGAATGCTTTCCCTGTTCAGCAAGGTTGCAAGATATAGGATGAATATACAAAAATCAATTATATTTCTGTACATTATCAATGAGCAATCTGAAAACTAAATCTAAAAAACAATTCCATTTGCAATAGCATCAAAAAAAATAAAATAGGTATACATTTCATAGAAGTGCAAAACTTATCTTCTGAAAACTACAAAACAAAGTTGAATTTATTTATTTATTTATTTACTTTTTATTTATTTTTTTGAAAGTCTACAGATGTTTTCTTCAGTATTCAGGCATAAATTAATGACATACTTTGACATAAAATTTGAGCTCGTATCCCCCTATTGCCTCAGTGACAATTCTTCATATACTCCAGATGATCACAGGAGATTAATCTACACGATAGAGGTGATTTGTTAAGTCAGTCTGTGATTTTCTCTTTTTTTTTTTTTTTTTGTCTTTTGTCTTTTTTCCGTGTCCGGCAATGGATCGCAACCCTCAGTGTTGCCCCCGTACCGGACCGGGGACCGGCAACGGGATTGCAACCCTCGGTGTTGCTCCCGCACCTCGCTCAGCCAGCGAGCGGGAACCGGTCTGCATGTGGGATCCGAACCCTCGGGCGGGAGCGCCGCCGCGCTTCCCAAGCGGCGCACTATCCAGTGCGCCACCGGGCCGGCCCCGTGATTTTCTCTTGTTCCATGAGATGCACCAGAGAAAAGCTAGATTAATTAGCAGGTGGAGCAATGGCCTGGAACTTCACTGCTCATCTTAGTTCTTTTTGTACATATTCTACCCAGTTCAAGTTTAGCAATTGAATTTTCCTTTTTTAACATTACACATTTTTTGCTCTTATTCTCACTGTAGTGCAGTATTACTGAATAAATATTTTAATGCAGAATATGTGGTTGTGTACATATTGGAGAGTAAGGAAATCGCTTGTGGTGAAGGAATTAAGATGCATTATCTGTATACAGTAGGCAGTAGGAAAGAGAAAACTTAGTTATGCCATATTATATTCTTTGTAGATAACCTCAGGCACTCTGAACATCTCTGGAGAGCTAAAGTGAAATCATAATAATCACATATATACATTCATTCTTGCCTGTCATGATAAAAAGCAAAAGATAAAATTTTAATTAAATTTGTTATCTGTCTTACTTTGAAATTGTAAATTTCAAAAGAAAATGAGTAATTCATCATCAGAAACTATAGATAATTTAGTCAATACTAATTTGGGCCTGAAATGTATCTTCATAAGGAATTCAATCAGCTCTGTGAATTAATAACTTCTGATGATGTCTGTATTAGAAATGCCCTGAGGATATAATCAAAACTTCAGTTTTAGTTTTGCTCAAGCACATGGTATTTAACTAATTTTGGTAAATGTGTGTGCCTGTGTTCATAAGCATTTTGTATGAAAGAATTTAAAGAAGATCTAAATAAGTGGAAGAACATCTCACATCCATGGATTAGAAGATTCAATATTGTTAAGATGGCAGTCCTCCCCAAATTCACCTATAGATTAATGCAATCCTTATCAAATTCAGTCTGTCCTTTGCTGCAAAATTGACAGCTGTTTCTAAAATTCATATGGAAATTCAACAGATCCATAATAGCCAGAAACTCTTGGGAAAAAAAAAGTTGGAAGATTCATGCTTCCTGATTTCAAAACTTAGTGCAAAGCTATGGTAATCAGATAGTGTGGTCATAGCATGAGAAGAGACATATAGATAGGTGGGATAAAATTGAAAGACCCCAGATAAGCTCTCACATTTACAGTGAATTGATTTTAACAAGGGCGCCAAGACAAGTCAATAGGAAAGAATAGTCTTTTCAGCAAGTGGTACTAAGACAATCAGACATCCACCTGCAAAGGAACCTCTTCACAACATTTTTATATATACGTATATATAGAGAAAATAAATATATGAGTGTGTGTGTATATATATATATATATAAATTAACTCAAAATGAATTAGAGACCAAAATATATATTTAAAAACTAAAAATATAAAACTTTTAGAAGAAAATATGGCAGTAAATCTTCAAAACATTGGGTTAGGTAACGCCTTTTAGCTATCATACCCAAAGCACAAGCAACCAAAGAAAATAGATAAATTGGACTTCATTAAAATTAAAAACTTTGGGGCTTCAAAGTATACTATCAAGAACATAAAAAGGCAACCCACAGAATGGGAGAAAATATTTAGAAATCATACGAGTGTACTTCAAAAAGTTCATGGAAAGATTCATATTATCTTTCAATTTGATTTTTCCATGAACTTTTTGAAGTACCTCATATGTCTGATAAGGGTATTTAGAATATATGAAGAATTCTCACAACTCAATAATAAAAAGACAAAAAATCCAATTTAAAAATGGAGAAAAGATCGGAAAAGAAATTTTTCCAAAGAGGATATACTAATAGCTAATAAGTGCACGAAAAAAATGCTCAGTCGTTAATCATCAGAGAATATGCAAATCAAAACCACAGAGATACAAAAACACAGGGACAGACAGTAAGAAGTGTTAATAAGGACGAGCAGAACCTGGAAGCCTCATATGCTGCTGTTGAAAATAAAAAATGGTGCAGATGCTATTGAAAACAGTCTGGCAGTTCCTCAAAATGTTACACATAAACTTACCTTGACACCCAGCAATTATACTCATAGGTTTATAACGAAGAGGAATAAAGCATATGCCTACTTAACAACCTGTACATGATTATTCATAACAGCCAAAAAGTGGAAACAACCCAAATGTCCATCAACCGATAAACAGAAAAAGAAAATGTCATCTATCCATACAGTGGAAGATTACTCAGTTATAAAAAAGAATGAAGTACTAATTCATGCTACAACATGGGTGAACCTTGAGAACATTATGCTAAGTGAAAGAAGCCAGTCATAAGAGACCACATTTTACATGGTACCATTTATATAAAATGTCCAGAATAGGCAAATCCTCAGAGACAGAAGCTAGATTAGTGGTTGCCTAGAACTGGGGAGTTTGGGGGTAAATGAGAAGTGATTGCTAATGGGTGTAGTGTGTCTTTTGGGATGATGAAAATGTTCTAAAATTGATTGTGGTGATAGTTGTCCAACCTGTGAATATACTAAGTCACTGAGTTATACATTTCAAATGGGTGAATTGTGTGGTATGTGAATTAAATCTTGATAATGCTGTTATGTAAAAAAAAAAAAATACTAAGTGAAAAGTTTGCAGAGCAGTATATATTATATGAACATATTTTTTGTAAAATAATAATATATTTATAAGTCCTTAATAAAACATTACATTCTTAAAAATTAGTGAAATTTCTGAAGCACTCAAAAGAGCAAAGTACTAATAGTGCATTCTTGTTGTGTAGCACTTTCAATGTGTAGCAGGTCTGCTGACAACATTTCTTAACAGTAATTGATATCACCTCAATAGTAAGATAATGACAATAGCATTAATTGCATTCTTTCTATATACCAACACTGTGCCAAATTCCTAACATGCACTTTGTCATCAACACCCTGATAATGGCCTTGTATTTTCTACTACTGTCCCCTTGCTTTCTATTCTCCAACATACCAAAGTTTACAGTTACAAAATTGTATTATTTATCAGAATATCAAAAATGCATAGCTCCTTTTGTTGTTAGCAGTAGATATAAAGGTAAATACTTCAGGTCTTTATTTGAATTGGTCTTTATGTGATCCTATGAAGCGTAAGAGTATATCAGTAAATCCATCTGTATGTTCCAAGCAAGATTTTAAGTGTAAACTAAAGGATTTTGTATTTGTTGTAGTTGATCCCCAATTTGAGGAGATAATGCTTTTTAGATAGTTGTTGGTTTTTTGTTTAATGCGATACTAAATTTGAAAGATAAGTCCTCAGCAAAGGTAATTTTTAGAACCGCTTTTTTTTCATTGCAAATAGAGACTAACTATGGTGGAAATCTTGTACATGAATGCTAACCCTCATCATTTTTGTGTATTTGTTTTTAGTATTATGTGCCAAGAACCTTGCCAAAAAAGACTTCTTCAGTAAGTAAACACCCAGTTTTGCTCTCTTGTAGTATTAATATTATTCATGAATTTCCGAAATTTTAAACTTTTTAAAAAACACTAGGCATATTCTCCTGAAAGTCTTGCCCTTTACTAAAAAAGAAACCATGGTTTGACAAACTTCATTTGGAGCTCTCTCATTCCCCATTCCAGCCACACCCTGCTTTCTCTGCCTCCCCACCCATTAGTGTATTGCTTTCCACTGGCTGTCGTGCTCTCAGCTTAAATACAAATAGGATATTTTTCTATAAAATAGCTGGGTTTGAGTAAAATTGATAATCAAATTTCATAAATTAAATCACACTTTAAAAGCCTTGTAATGAAAGCAAGTATAAAAATAAATAGATAATCTTTTTCTAAAGGAAGGAATCACTTATTAACTTAAGAAATTCACTTACTATAAAGTCGGTGCCTTCAGCATTCAGTTCTTCACACACTTTCTGATCCTCACAAGAATGCTGCTCAGCTCTTAAGTGGTATTATTCACACTTTAAAAATTAAGAAACTTAGGCTCAAAGGCACTATACAAGTGGCTAGAAAACTCCAGAGTGATGGCTCGCCTTCAGCTCTGTCTCCAAAACCTCTTACCTTGACACTTGTCTGATCTAATAAACCTCTCAGATTCATACTCTAGCCTGCAGCGATTTACTGAATTAAGACTTGGTGAACTCTCGCTTCCATAAATAACATAGGCTAAGATCGGTAAACAAGATTTCTGGACATTTCTTGGAAAGTATAAATGCAGTTTATTTCAGGGCCGAGCCATGGCGCACTCGGGAGAGTGCTGCACTGGGAGGGCAGCAGCGCTTCCGCCGCAGGATCAGATCCTATATAGGGATGGCCAGTGCGATGCGCTCACTGGCTGAGCGCGGTGCAACTGGTCACAAAAAGGACAAAAAAAAAATGCAGTTTATTTCAGATACCTTTTCCTCCACTTAATTAGTCCCACTTAGTGCTCATCAGGAATGGAAATTTGAATTTAAGCCTATTTGGAGGCATACAGGGTTGTCTCTCTTAAAAAGCTAAATCGAATAAACTTATTTTGCCATTGAAACTAACCTTACATTAGAGCATAAAATGTACAATGATAATTTTCTTTCCCAAGTTAGATGATCTTGAAGTACCCTTTAGCCTGAAAAGACTGTGTTCTGTATCACGATGATAGATCTATAATCTCATCTAGGTGTGGCTGTCCTTTCTCCTCTAGGACTCCCTGACCCCTTTGCAAAGATTGTTGTGGATGGGTCTGGGCAGTGCCACTCAACCGACACTGTGAAAAACACGCTGGACCCAAAGTGGAACCAACACTATGATCTGTAAGTTCAACATTCTATAAGCCATTTGGGGAGTGGCAGGAAGGTAAATATCTAGCTTTTAAGGGGAGCATTTAATTAAAAAAAAAAAAAGGATTACTAACTTTTTATTGATAACAAAAGCGATTAGCCAAATGAATCTATATTGCCTAATTTTAGAATTCATGTACTTGGAAGTTCTTGCATTTGGCATTTTCATAGCTTTTTATGGTTTGGTTCATAAGTATGCTCCTCAAACTTGTCAATCTCCTGGTCATCTTAGCAGAAAAAAGGCCATAATCCATGTACCCTACATGCTACTGTTTCTCAGGAAAACCCTAAACCTAGTTGAAGTTTTTACTTTAAAAATTCATTATTATGTGTATATATTTCTGTTTATTTTTTAAAATTTTGCTTTTTAGTACAAATATATTTTCTGCAAGAGAAAATATAGTTTTGCATGATTGAATGTATATCAGATAATTTCTTATTCATTCAAAAAATGGATTGTACTTTAAAGATCACTATTTTATATGCACCCATGTTTCCATGTCCCTGCTAAGAAATTTTAATCAAAGTAATACTAAATGACTATTTTTTATTAATACAAATTATACTGTATTTGGGCGGGTCTTTTAGTAATTATATTCTTAGACTCAGTTTCAATTATACTGTGGTTCCATAAGTGGCTTGGAAAGTGTTTATCAATTCTTGTCCTAAAAGTTACTTTCTATGTTTGACTTGCACTGAGAGTAAGTGGGGGTTTAATGTCTTGGTTAGTATCCTTTTGTGTACTTTGAATGGATCTATGGGCTTATGAGTAGTCCCTTGTTGCAAAGTAATATTCCATATTAATCCTAATTGATGGAAATTTATTAATCATGTCATTGTCCTAAAATATCCATTATAAGATCCGTTATAAGATTATTATTGTCGTGTGCTCCTTACATAACTCATTGTAGTCCTTTTTCTCAGCCCATTGAAGTTAGCAGATGTGTATTTATTGAATGCCTGTTATATGTGGAATGTAGAGCCAATATTATTTTAAAAGGCTTCTTAAGTCAATCAGATAAAAATCTGAATGAGATATCATAATTCAGAAATACAGTTAAAAATGATTTTGCATGTTCTTTTTAGATATGTTGGGAAAACTGATTCTATAACCATCAGCGTGTGGAACCACAAGAAAATTCACAAGAAACAGGGAGCTGGCTTCCTGGGCTGTGTGCGGCTGCTCTCCAATGCCATCAGCAGATTAAAAGATACTGGATGTAAGAACCAAGTGCTTTTCTGCTTCTTAATGCAACTGAAGGAAGATTATGAGGCATCTTTTTTTTTTTTTTTTTTCTTTTGAATGCTGAATACAGAATTCCTGCCTTCCTCTCTAGTTAACATTCCTTGGGTTAAGTTTTGAATTGTTTGTTTGCAGACCAGCGTTTGGATCTATGCAAACTAAATCCCTCAGATACTGATGCAGTTCGTGGCCAAATAGTGGGTAAGAACTTTCTCGTCTGTATAAAGAGATGCTTTTACAGAACGTAACATTCAACTCTTCATCACTGAGAAATCCATGTAGGCACTGATGATGGTACATACTTCAAAGGACAAACCACATACATGGGTCATCTCTTCAGTACTAGAAAGTTTTGTCCTGTGTAGTTTTTATTATTTTATCTAATTCCCTTCATCCTGACATTTAAAGTTGAGTTATAACCCAGGTACAGAAAGATTTAGGGTTATAATTTTAAATGTAATTTTAATCATCATATTAATGGACAATTAATTTGTCATTGTATTATCCAAGGGTAGATGATAAGATTGGTGGCCACATATGCAAGAATTGGGAAATCACTTCTTCTGGAAGACCCATGGTTTATAAAAAGCAAAGATGATTTGTGAAGAATTCCATGTAATATGATTTATAGAGTCTAAGGTTTGCATTATTTAGAATGAAAAATGAAAATGTCCTAATTACAAAGTGTTGACTAGAGGCATTCTGTTGGAAATGACTTATCTTTAAGTTGCTCATCCTGTTAACCACCCCATTTTTATTAGTATTTTAGGTTAACTCAAATGTTGACTGTATGCGTGGCAAGGAATCAAAGACAATGGTATTTCAGCAGACACCAGAGTAATTTTATAACCCCAAATCTTTTTAGGTATTGTCTTATGAAGGCTTGACCTGACATAAACAGTGGGTATACATCCTGAAAGCTCTCACAGAATGCTTTCTGTTTGCATTTTCTTCTTTTCCTTGTGCCAGGGGAAGAACAACTGAGAACAACTTTTTAAGTGTCTTTGTTGTTCATAGTGGAGATAGAGAGTAAACATTTAGATTAATCTAGACTTTGCAGATACTGAAAGCGCTCTTTGTGTCCTTACTAAACATAAATAAAAATCTTCTTAAATAAGATAACTTAGACGAACTGAATATTGCATCTTGTTATTTTTATGGAGACCATGAGAAACAGAGCCCCCTTTTCTGCCCCATGTTTACAAGAAATATTGCAAGTGGTATGTGGTGGTTTTCAGCTATTGGAGTAAAGTGCTTCATATTTGAAAGCATAGAGATATATGTGCGTATGTATGTACGTATGCCTCACTTTTTTATGATATTGTACATAAATCATAAATTTGCAATGGCTCACTATGTTACAATTGTATAAAATGCCACTGGATTTTAATGCAAGCTATTCTTTTCTGTCTTAGTCAGTTTACAGACACGAGACAGAATAGGCACTGGAGGGTCTGTGGTAGACTGCAGAGGACTGTTAGAAAATGAAGGGTACGTATAACTGTGGTGATACGTGCTGAGGTCTCTGCTGCCTTAGGCTCTCAGCCTATGTGAAACTGTCCTTCTACCTACGTCACTGTGCTGAATGATTGAGGTTCATGCAAGGACTTTGAGATAAAACTGATCTAGTTTACTTGTCTCTAAAGGAAGCTATAAAGAATGTTGGGGTTGTACCCAAAAGACTCAGGATCCAACTTAAAGAGACTCCCACTGGCCAAAGATGGGGCAGTTTGAGCATCAGTAAGAATTATAACTGCAATGAATCAAAGCACATCAAATCTGTTAAAAATAGATGAATATTTAATGACACTTGGGGGGGGGGGAACCCAAACTAAAACAAACTAACAAACAAAAAACCTCAAAAAATCATTGGTCATTATCACAATCTGACAATGCCCCATGAATTAATGGACCTAAGCAATAATCACTAATAGTTGCTGACAACATCACAAGAGAGAGATGATCTATATTAACATACCTCTTGGAAATACAGGGAATGAGGAATGTGTCACACAGCCCCAAGGGAATGCAGTAAGCAATGTCCAGAATGGGGCACTCTATAGGACAAACAACCCAATGTCTTCAACAAATACCCTGCAAGAAAAATAAATGAATAAAAAGGAAGAAAGGGGAATCTACAAGTTAATATTAAAAGAGACTAAAGAGACTTAAGAGACATAGCTACTAAATGCAGTGTGTGGACTTTGTTTGGATCCTGATTTATGAAATAATTGGAGAAATATGAACATTGACTAGTGTTTGATGATTTTTAAAAAAAATCAATGTAAGGCCGGCCCATGGCTCACTTGGTAGAGTGCGGTGCTGATAACACCAAGGCCATGGGTTCGGATCCTATATAGGGATGGCCGGTTTGCTCACTGGCTGAGCATGGTGCTGACAACACCAAGCCAAGGGTTGAGATCCCCTTACCGGTCATCTTTTAAAAAAAAAAATCAATGTACATTTTCTTAGCTGTGATAATGGGGAAAAATACTTATCTTTTAGATCTAAAAGATATGCTGACATATTTAAGGATGAGATGATAAAATGTTGGGACTGGTTTCAAAATAACCCAGTAGAGGGAAGGAATTGGAAGAGCAGCCACAGGATGGTCATTGTTGTAGCTGGGTGATGGGTACAGGGGGGTCTCTTGTACTAGTCTTTCGATTTGTGTATGTATTTGAAATTTTTCAATATAAGTAGTTTTGAGAGTTTTTGTTTGTTTGTTTCGGGGTTTTTTGGTGGCTGGCAGGTACAGGGATTGAACTTTATATAAGTAGTTTTTAAAATGTACTTGTTTATAGAGAAAATAGCCTGTTAAGGTAAATTGTCTTCAAATTGCTTAGGAAGTGAAGATTTATGTTTAAAAAGTACCTAAAGTCATTGTGGTATTTTATGTGACAAGGAAAATCAAGTATTTGGATTTGACTTTAAATTAAAAAAAAAAATGTCATTTCACGAGCTCCTTATTGTGCAAGGATTATTTTCCAGTCGTTCAGCTGTACCCTAGCATGAAACTGTACGGTGGCCTTGGTGACACTTTAGATATGGCTCCGTTTGGCCACCTGTTCCTCTCAAGTCTGTTTGTCTTTCTATTTAAATGGGATATGATGAATTTTATAAAACTAAGCACCCAGAACACTCTAAATTGTTAAAGGAAAGCAGAATGAGCACGTGTGACAGCATTGCCTGGAGTTTTCAGGTGCTAGTCTCATGGCTCTTCTATGGGGTTCCAATGCCTGCTTGCTCTTCTCCTCTCCAGAACGGTGTATGACGACTCGGGGCCTGGAAGGCCCCTCAGCTGCTTCATGGAGGAACCCGCCCCTTACACAGATAGTACTGGTGCTGCTGCTGGTGGAGGCAACTGCAGGTTTGTGGAATCCCCAAGTCAGGATCAAAGAATTCAGGCGCAGCGACTTCGAAATCCTGAGGTCCGCGGTTCACTACAGACGCCTCAGAACCGACCCCATGGCCACCAGTCGCCGGAGCTGCCTGAAGGCTATGGTGAGAGAGTTCACCCTGCCATTGAAACTGTTATCTGCAGCGTTTCAGAGAGCTTTATTTTTTAAAACTCTTTAGTAACTTATACATGCCTTAACTGCTGACGTTTACATGGCTGTGCCATTTGATGGTTTAGGCGGTGTAAAGACAAGTAATGGGAAAAAGATGGTGATAAGTCTTCCTAATCATGAATTGTCAACAGTTGCTTCAATCTTTCTTTTTAAAAATCATATGAAAACTTTAGGCACATTAATACCAAAGAGAACCAAGATGACGTATAGGCTAGATGAGGGTATTTGTAGCACTCTGTGATTGAGCATGGAAAGAACAGCATGGGGTAAGGGTGAAAAGAAGGGATCATTTGACAACAAATGAGAACAACAGGGAGAAGACCCAGAAGAAGAGGAAATATAATTCACATGTGGCCAGACAGTACCAGAAGCAAGAGCATATGGAGATAACAGAGGTGAACATAAGGTCAGTCCTGAGAAGACACACGTACATCAAGGTGTCCCATCTAGCGCATGGCTCAGTAAGGTGAGCACTCCTCTGTAGGAGTCACAAAAGAAAGTAAGATATGCCCAGACATTCATACAGGGCTGTGACTTGGAGTCAGGCAGAAGCTAACCATGGCCCTTTCAGACCTTTTCTCTGTGATTTTAAAGAACGTAGGAAAAAAAAGCTTATAATCTGTGTGAAGATAACTAGAGGATTGGTTGAAACTCTCCTCAGAATTGAATTTATATAACTGTATCCCCTAATTTCTTGTGCAGAACAAAGAACAACAGTACAGGGGCAAGTTTACTTTTTGCACACACAGACGGGAGTTAGCACGTGGCATGACCCCAGGATACCAAGGTAGGTTTTCTAAAACGCACACCATCCAAGCGTTTTTCCAGCAGTTTACTTGGAAAGCCAGTACACTTCATAATGTGTTGTTCTCA
Organism: Galeopterus variegatus; assembly: GCF_000696425.1. Lineage (NCBI taxonomy): Eukaryota > Metazoa > Chordata > Mammalia > Dermoptera > Cynocephalidae > Galeopterus > Galeopterus variegatus. The sequence continues at coordinate 38,526 of NW_007729002.1, read as the reverse complement.
TTTTAAACTAAAGATATTGATGAATGAAATGATATGATGTCTGGGATTTGCTTCAAACAAATTGGGGTTGGGGAGCGAATAAGGGCACATTTGAAACAAGGTTGACCACGAGTCAATAATTGTTGAAGCTGGTTATGTAGTAGTTTATCATGGTCTCTCTCTACTTTTTTATATGCTTAAAATTTTCCATAATAAAAAGTTAAAAAGGAAATATAAAGACTCTGTTACCCTTTCTCTCTTCTACTTTACTGTCCCTATTGCCTCAGTCCCTTGGGGACCATTCCTGGGGGAGATGAAGCTTTTCTATACGAATTCCTTCTACAAGGCCATACATCTGAGCCCAGGTCAGAGAGACCCCCACCCCACCCTGTAACGGAGTTAAGTTTCTTTTTTTCTTTGCTTTGCCATTTTTTTCTTTTCTTTTTTTAAGAATAGCATTACTTCCTAATAAAATTTTTAGTAATGCTCATTTTCTTTTTATTCATAATTTGTTTCATCTGAGAATAAGCTTCCTGTCTTTGATTTTCCAAGTCTATGTTGAATTTGCAGTTCGGTATCTACAATTAGAATGGAAATATTACCTGCAAATGAATGAGGTGTCTCTTTAGTACCCACTGTAAGAAATGACAGCCTTTTGTGTTAATTAGAAAAGCATCTTGGTCAGTAATGCTGTGTGCTCCCACCTGACTGAATTGTATTGAAATAATTAATCAAGAGCTTAGAATTAAAAACACTTGCTTAACTAAAAGCCAACTTGAAAATGAGAATGCCTCGTCCTTGTGCAGCTGCTCAGTATCGCAATTTTTTGAATGCATGTTAATATATCTCCCTCAGCCTTGAAAAACTTGGTGCTCTCTGGGAGCTTTCCAATGAAGACACCTTCCTGACCTTGAGCATTTAATTTAACCTGTGAATTCAGATAGTTTTCTGACAGCATTTAGAAACTTATTCCTATTTTGGCCCTCTTTCATATAAGAAATGAGATTCCCTGGATAGACCCTGTTCCTTATCATGGTTGTAAGCTCTGAAAGTTCCATTTTTATCTGTTGGATGTTGCTGCTTTTTGCAGCAAAGAGGCCTGGACTCAGTGGGGGTTTGGCGTAAGTAGCACCATGACTGTCCATCTTAGCAGAACCGGGACACAGACACCTTGATAAGGAACCTCTGTGGCTCCTGTCGCTGAAGCTTTGGTCTTCTTCCTACATACCCAGTTGGACAAACCTCTCTGTATCTTCCATTTTGGTAGAGACCTTAACAGTGTGAATTGTGATGAACTTGGACCACTGCCACCAGGTTGGGAAGTCAGAAGTACAGTTTCTGGGAGAATATATTTTGTAGATCATAATAACCGAACAACCCAGTTTACAGACCCAAGGTTACACCACATCATGAAGTAAGACTTTTTAAAACCTCTTTGTTGACTTCTTCCATTTATACTTTAATGTGTTGTTTGTACTAAGATTTTTCTCAATTTATGTACTGCATTGTTTGTTGGACAATAATAAGCATGAGCAAAATATGACAAATATTTGGTGGACACCTCCATATCTTAATATCTGAAATTAGCCGTGAACAGTTCTGAAGCCATATGTTGTGGCTGCCCTTTTCTTGCAGCCTAAATAAAATGCACGGAGATGATAGTATCAGGGGGCTTCACTGATGAAGCGCTGGCATGCAGCACTGATGGCCCCTCAAGTGAGAAGCAGGGAAGTGAGGCTTTTCCCTCGTGCCTACACAGCCCGCTCAGGAAGGGCCAGGCTTTTTCCTGTGCCCATCATTCCTAAATAACTTAGAACTGGGAATGATCTTGGATACCATAGCCAGTGTTCCAGGTTTTTTGTGTTCTCAGAACAAAATATCCCACAAAGCTCTTCTGACAGCTGACACTAGTGGCAAAACTTGAACAAAGACAAATGCCACTTTGTCACACTGTTCATCCTAGTCCTTTTATTTTACCCAAAGTTTGTTCTTAATGAGTGGGCTTAGAAATCTCTTGGTGATAAATATGAGGAATGGTTACCGCTAGATTTCACTCGTTATTTGCTCTTGTGCATATTATCTCCCTTCACTGTTATCTCCTTTTAAAAATATTTTCCATCCACTCATTTCATTCTGACTGCCAAGGCACATCAAGTAGTGCATCGGCCATTGTCATATGTATGTAACAGGTATGTAATAAATGACTGCAATTTCTGTTTTTATGTGTAGTTATAATGTACGAGATAAGTGGTTGCTTAGAACTGGGGTGTCTCTTTTCTTGTACCCTAGACCTATATTTAGGTTAATGGTGGCCATCAGCAATTTTTACACATCTAGGTACATAGTGATGTCATCAGAGAGAAACATTGCCCCTGAAGTGGTGGGTATTGACCTCTCCTCTCAGGGTGCGGGGTGTGGCTCATGGCAGCCTTACTGTGGCTCCTGGAGTAACTGCGCCACTTCTTTTCCCCTCAAGTCACCAGTGCCAACTAAAGGAACCCAGCCAGCCACTGCCGGTGCCCAGCGAAGCCTCCGTGGAAGACGAGGAGCTTCCTGCCCAGAGATATGAACGAGATTTAGTCCAGAAACTAAAAGTGCTCAGACATGAACTGTCACTTCAGCAACCCCAAGCTGGTCATTGCCGCATCGAAGTATCCAGAGAAGAAATATTTGAGGTATAGTAGTCAGTGCAACCGGCAGTCAGGCGGTGACTATTCAGCCCTGTTCAGAAACAAATAAGGCACATCAGCCAAAGGAATCACCTGCCCTTTGTTTTAAAGGGGGCTGTTTTAAATGAACTGCTCTGGGGGCGATTTCTGCATTTCTGTGAGCTCTTCTTTCTGTCTGGTATTTCAGGTACTGATTTTATTACTAAACGAAATGCAGGGTTTATCAGGAACAAGGCCTGTGTAGAGAGAGGGAACTGTATGTAGTTCCTTCTATGGTAAAAGTTTAAAACCAGGTGAAAACCTAGAGATTTGTACAGAAACTAATACTAAATAATACTGGAAATCCCCTTATCTGCATTATGCAGATTATCTATTCCTTAGTCTGTGCATTTGCCTCAGAATCAGTCATCCCCTCTGCTGACTCTTTGCATGGCATTGCATCTAATGGCACTCTCTTCTTAGAGAAGCTTAGTGGCCATGTGGCCACCCTGTTGTTTCCTCTGGAAACAGGAAGAGCACATGGTTCCTGGGAAGGGTTCTATCCCTCATGCACCTCCCCTGCAGGATCAGGGTCCCTAAACAGGCAGAGATATTTTCTCAAGAAAGATGACCATAAGGTAAAGTTTCCACTGTGTTTGGACCATGTCCTTCTCTCCTTTGTGGAGACATCGTCAGAAACTATCTAAAGAGACCAGCAGGGAACTAGAGCCTCTCCATAGTGAAGCGCGCTGAGAAGTGCCTGGGGCTATGCCTGATGCCAGGCACAGCAGCGCTGAAGGTGCATGTTGGCTCAAGTGCCCAATTTTGCCCACTGAGCGGTCTTTAATGGCTGCCAGGGATAGTAAGAGCTGAATTATTTACATTTTGCTTCCAGATCATTTCCACTCAATATCCACTTTCCTCTTGGGATGGTAGAGTTTTGAACAGCATTAAATTTAAAGCATGAAAAGATTCTTAAGTGCCTTATCACTGAAAATATCTACAAACATTTAGCCACTTCCACTTAAAATGCTAAATCCAAGGGAATATTGGCTGACCACATGTTTTCTATGCTTTGAGTAAGCTACTTTATGTCTTACTTAAACCCTTTTTTGTTTTTTGATCCAGTGGGAAATCATGTGTGATTTTTCACTTTAGATACAGAATTCTTTTAACATTCAGACTCTCTAATGACTTCTTCATTTTGGTTAAAACACATAAGTTGTTTATAGGGTACACTGAAATTAATTTATTTAGAGAAAATCAACTGTAGTGAGGACATTTTGTCCTTAAGTCCTTAGGGATTGTGCTGCAAACAGATAAATGTGTTTCCTCTAGGTTTGGAGTTACCTGGCATTGTGTTTTTGTTGTTGTCTCTGAGGGTGAAAAGATGATGGAATATACGAGGTGCCAAATAAACATTCTGGAATGTAGTAGATGCCAAGTAAACTTACATTTGAATGAATGTTTTTTTTTAAATCAGGCTCCATTATCAATAATCTTTCATCTTTTTATAACTTTAACAATAAGAAATGTTCTTTCTGAAACTGTAATTTTGATATGTAGGAGTCTTATCGCCAGATAATGAAGATGCGACCTAAAGACTTGAAAAAACGACTAATGGTGAAATTCCGTGGAGAGGAGGGTTTGGATTATGGTGGCGTGGCGAGGTGAGGCACCGGCTTATCCACGCTTTTCTACTGCGCAGGTTTCAGCATAACTGTAACTTTTCCGGGAGAAGTTGTTTGCCCCTTTCTTCTTAAATGCCTCATCACTGAGCACACCTGGACAGTTCTGGTGCTGATGTCACCTTGGACCAGTCAGGACATCAAGTGCTGGCTTCAGCCAGCTTTCTCAGAATAACAATTCCTGAGCACATGTACAATAGCAGCTTGTCATACCTCATCAGAATGTATGTGATCGTTGCCATTAATTCACTTGTTGTAAAGCTAGAGTTAAACTTCTAAACTTATCTCCTCCTTCATCTAGTGTGTCAGAACCTGAAACATGAAGGACCTGCTCCTGAAATTAATATGGGAGGTGGCCTTGCTTTTCTCATTAGAGAATTTCCTGCAGGAAAGGGGGGGGGGCATGTAAATCGCATTTGTATCAAAGGAATTTTGTAAAATGAAATTTGGAAATTTTGGTCAAAATAACTGAAGCAAATGATTTAAAAAGCTACTGTTTCCTGTGCCACCTCGATTGCCCTTGGAGACAGCTGCTTCTTTACTTGCAGCCACTTCTTGTAATAGATGTCTTTATATCACTCAGTTGAGTAAGTTCAGGTTATTATCTCCTGATTTAATGATCTGTGCTCATAGACACAAGGTAGGCTGGATAATCATGGTGGTGAGGATTTAACTTAATGCTCTCACCTCCCAGTTTAGTGATATCAGTATGTTTAGTTCTTCTATCATTCGTCTTTGTAACTTTGTATAATGTGCTTGTCTTCTAGTGCTTCGAATTGTTTTTGGTCTTGTTTTTTTTAAATCACCATAAAGTAGTCATTTACTTTTTGATTCGTCACCTGAGACATTATCTCCTGACGTCTCATTTTCATAAAAAACGGAAGATTTACATTGTGTTCCATAACCAAAATTAAGTCAGTCTCCTGTGCTTGTCTATCTGTTATTTGTAAGGGTTGACAGTCATCCATTGTTTATATTATTATGACAATGTAAATATTATTCAGTAAGGGCTTAAATAGTATTCTATAATTTATCTTTTTGAACAAATTTAAATTTTTCCAAGAATTTCTTCTTTTTTTTAACCAGGTTTTGTCTATCTTCGTTGCCTCTTATACTTCAAAATCCTCCAGGACAGTGGTACATGTGACATTTTTTGACATCCTGCCATAGGTCCCCTTTCCTCAGACAGGCATGCATTCCATGTTCCGACTGCATGGAGCTGTTTTCCCCAAGATAGTCACGTAGCTTGGCCTGTCAGTTCACTTGGGCCTCTACCCACACGTCACCCCTTCAGAGAGGCTTCCCGGACCACTCTCTGAGTTAGCAGCCCTTGTCACCACCTCACGGGTCGTGTTGTATGGTCTTTCTTGGTCTTGTCTGGATCTCCCAACAGATACAAACCACACTCATTGAGGAACTCTATCTTGTTCATGGCTGAGTCCTGATTCCTAGAATAGCACCTAACACATAGCAAGCACTTGTGTCGATAACATCTACCAGATGAATGTATTTTACTTCAATAATTTCCTCTCCTCCATTTCCTTTCTTTGGTCATTATGAAATGTCTGTTACTCAGATATTGGATCCCTGGATTGATAGTTTCTGTCTCTCTCATAGTTTTTCTTTTTTCCTCATCTCTTTGCCGTTTTTCTCTTTTTCTACTTTCTAGATTTCCTCAACTTGTCTTCCAGTGCTTCAAATTTTTTTGGTCTTTGTATTAGTCCATTTCCATGGCTTATAACAAAATACTTGGAACTGGGTAATTTATAAAGACGATGAAATTTATGCTTACAGTTTCTGAGGCCGATACGTCCAAAGTCCAGCTCGTGATGGCGACAGCGACCCAGGGGTCTCACATTGCAAGATGGTGGTAGCAGAGAGAACAGAGAGACAGACTCTCTCTTCTTTTAAAGCCCTCAGAACTGTGCCCCTGACCACCATTTTTAATCCATTCACTACTGCACAGTCCTACAATCCAATCACCTCTTCAGGGCTCCACCTTTCAATTACCATAATAGGATTTCCCATCCTCTTAACAGTCACAGTGGGGGCCAAGTTTCTAATACATGAAACTTGGGGGACACAATTCAAGCTTCAGTGAGTTTTGGTGGACATAATTCAATCCATTACATTCTTGTTTTTTAAATCACCATAACATACTCATTTATTGAATTCTATTGTAATAAAATGTAAAATGAAATAATTAAATTAACGTGTCTATTACATTATCGAATCTTTTCATGAGAGACCACCCCTATAATTTATATGCCCCATAAGAATTGTATTTATTCATTAACCACTAGATATTGAGACTCTACCATGTAGTAGGTACCAAGATACAACATTGAGCAAAACAACATGTTCTCTGCCTCATGCAAAGGTGCTCTCAGTCTGATGAGGTCCAGGCATTACTCAAAGAATTATGCAAGTAAATACAAAACCACAATTCTTGTAGGTGCCACAAGGGAGGACCCGTGTCCCTATGAGGATGTGTAATAGTGGCCCCACCCTCGCGACAGGGGGCCTCATACCTTTACCATTCACAAATTCTTATCTCAAGTTTCTCCCTTGATCTCTTCAATCTTAATTCTAGAAACCATCTTCCTTTTGGCAAAATATAACTTCTTTTTGCCCTTAATAACACTAATTCTATTTCCTGGCAAGAGGTTTAGGCTTTCTGTCCCTGCTTTTTTTAGATGAGAATCTTCCTACTTAGTTATTCATGTTTGTCCTAACAATTGAAATCAAACTACTTCCCTGTTCTTATCTGTGATTTTTCTTTCATAGGCTCAAGATGTCTCCAGAGTTCAATGTCTCAAACTATTTCATTTTACCATGATTCTTTTGCATGGCTGGTGTTGTGTATTCCTAGGCACGCATGTGAATAGCATGGTTTGGTCTGGTAGGAGTTACATTCCTTCTGCCTTTTCCATAGTTATCTGATCTTCCACGTGAAGGTAAGTCTTTGTAGCTGCCTTGATTAAGATGATGCCACAGTGGGAAGAGCTTAACTCCTAGCTCCACCACCTCTGGTGTGGTCCTGCATTGTTATTTCACCTCTTGGAGTCTTCCCTTTGTCTAAATGGGATTATACTGATCTCAGAGAACTGTAGAGAGATTTAAATTACACATGTATTTCACATGTGTGTGTGTGCATGTCTTGGTTATCTGGTCCGTGAGAATCAGTCTACACTGACCTTCCCAGTGTTTGGTCCTGAAGCCATTTCTGTCCTCTCTCTTGTGCCTGATTCAGTAGCTCTTCCCTTACCACTTCCAGAACATACCTAAATATATCTTTACGTTGTCCGTGGCTCATCAGAATGTTTACTTGTGTTCTAATCACTTCCTGTCTGGACAGTTGCAGGTCCTCGGCTTTTTTGGAAAAGGTTCTTCTGAAATCAAATGCCAAAACTTGGAGATGAATTAAAGTACAGTAGCTGAGCAATTTTGTCTTTCTAGTAAGGAGACTTTATAAGAACCAGTGTCTCATCTCCTCAGGCAGCTCCTTTCTGTTCTTTTGGGTGCCATACGTAACTGAACTGGTCTGATCATTTTTTATGTATTCTCACAATTTTCTTGTACATATAATTTGCATTTGTGCTTATCCTTCCCTATTCTGTCTCATTTCTGTGTCTTTTTTGTTTGAAAGATTAAGAAATTTCAGAATAAAATTTTGGGCTATTATCTTAATGAGATTCATCCATTTGAAAGGAGTTTTGAGTAGAAAGAATAAAAGGCTATTTGTAGAACTGCCACAGGTGTTTGTGGAAGGGTCCCCTCCATACCTGGACTTATCACACCTGACCAGAGCACCTGAATCATGCAGTTTCTACTTAAAGGGCTTTTTTTGTTTGACTGTTTTTGATTTTAGAGTTTTTCTAAATAATAAAAGTGATTCAAACATTAAAGGAATTCAGAAAATATAACTAATACTTATGTACCTTATGGAGATTTTATAACTCTTAGAATTAATATTTTTAAGATTTCAAGTAGTTTCTTAAGTTATGAAAGTGAAAATGTCTATGGCAAAAAATAAGAATTCAACAGAAAATTACAAAGGGCATAAAGTTGTTTTTAAACAATCCCCTTGCTGCCTCCCTAGACGTTGAAATGTTTTCTCATATGAAACATTTTACTGTAGAAAATTTGAAAATTAGAAATAAGCAATTGAAAAAATGAAAATGACCCAGAATTCTTTTTTTTTGGGGGGGGGGGAGTGAACAGCTGGCCAGTATGGGGATCTAAACCTGTGACCTTGGTGTTATAAGGCTGCATTCTAACCAACTAAGCCAACCGGCCAGCCCTGTCCCAGACTTCTAATACTCAAGTTAATTACTGTTAAAATGGGATGATACTGCTTTTTATTGCACTTTTGTGAGTTAGTGCCACATCATTAACATCATCACTTGTGATTTTGATCTTTGCAAAGTATCAGAAAATCTTAGCTGAGGTGCAGGAAAGCCGGCAAGTAAACTGCTGAGAACACTGGACTTTTACGATGATACTGATTCTAGTCAGCCTTTTTCAGCTGCAGATTTATTGTTGTTTTGGTCATCTTGTGGTGAGGAATAATTCAGTATTCATGAGTTGCTTCTGGGTGCTCTTCTAGGTATTGGGAGTTCTATTCAGCTTGTTTGCCCAATCTGTACAAATCGCTTCCTCTCAGAGCCAGGCGCCCTTACCAGTGGCTCATTTTGGCCTTCTAGGGCATAGTGAATTAGTCCTTTTGTTAAGATCTAAAACTAGAAATGTGAGCACATATAAAATATTTTCCTGTTGTTCCTAGGGAGTGGCTTTATTTATTGTGCCATGAAATGCTGAATCCATATTATGGACTCTTCCAGTATTCTACGGATAATATTTACATGTTACAAATCAACCCAGATTCTTCAATTAACCCTGTAAGTATTAATGAATAAAGAGGTTGGAAATTTAGTTAGACAATTTTTAGGATGGATTTTCACTTTTAGTCTCAATTCTTGGTTTATTCATTGTAGACTTAATCAAAGACTATGGTACATAAAACATTGAAAGGTTGAATGAGAATTGGATTAAGATGGATGACTTCAATCCTGTATTTTTAGTGCTTGGGATCATTGGATATGTTGTTTTCAAGGAGAATAAGAATGAAATTTAGCTACTTATACACTCAGACATTTAATTGCCATTTGAGAGAACTCTGATACGATGACCATACTTGTCAAGGTGTTATTCTGAGAAGCGGGTTAGAAAGTCCATCCTCCTTCCAATCAAAATTGGAATATTTCCATAGTTGGCTTTTTTGGCCACTAATGCTGACACCTTTAGTGCGCTTGTTTTAGAGATGAGGAAAAACGTGCAGTGTTTGAGTGACCGGTACAAGGTTGGCAGCAGGCCAGTGGAGGACTGTCCCTGTGGAGCTACATCTGTCATGAGTGCTGTGCACAAGGCCACTGAGGCAAAGTCAGGGACAAACCATACTTGAGAATTCAAATGTGGAAAAGTCTTTTCCCAACATGGAAACAAAGTTTTGACTAATTTTCTGAGATGATTATCATTCAAACCTGAAAGTAGAAACTTGAGGTTCCCTACAGATAAAAACAGAACTGCTCTGGTTTTAGAATGATTCTTTTACTTGGCTCATTCATACTCATTTTTCTCTGTGTTCCTTTATTCTTTCCTGGGGGACTGGGAAAGGGCAGCAGCAGCAGAAGGGGGCAGCCCTGTCTCATTTCTTTTGTGCTCAGGGGAAGGAAAGCGGGCTTGCTTCCTGGATGTGCGGTCTGTACAGTGCACAAGGCCCTGCGCTCAAAGGCCCGTGCTTGGTTTCGTTCTCTGCTGTCACCATATTGACATTCTCAATATTTTCTGAAGAAGGGGCTCCACGTTTTTATTTTGCACTGGGCTACTGCAAGTTGTGTAGCAGTTTTGAGGTGTTGGACCCATGAGCGTACAAAATGTTGTCCAACTAATCTATACAAAAGATATGCTGTAAATTTTGACCACCCAAGCAGCCTTATTTTATCTGGTTGTGAGTGTAACCCTTGGTTACCGGATATCCACCTTGGTTGGTCATTTTCCTATTGAATTCATGTTCTCTGGTGCCCCCTACAGGACCATTTGTCTTATTTCCACTTCGTGGGTCGGATCATGGGCCTGGCTGTGTTCCACGGACACTACATAAATGGGGGGTTCACAGTCCCCTTCTATAAGCAGCTGCTGGGGAAACCCATCCAGCTCTCCGATTTGGAATCAGTGGACCCAGAACTACATAAGAGCTTAGTGTGGATTCTGTAAGTACTGACTCACGTTTAGTTAATTGGAAATTCATATATAGTTACCTGCCTTAACGTGTGCCACTACACTTGTTCTGTGTGTTCGTGTGTATTTAGGGGATGGATGTGAAATTAGAGAAGAGAAATAAAAGAATTGTATTACAACCAGAAACAAAAAAGCAGATTTAACAAACAGTACTTAATTGCCATCCTCAAGATGTTTGGCCAGTTTTTCTTCATGGACTAGTTTTTTGTTGTTGTTTCCTTGAATTATGTGGTATAATCACAAATCTTAATAGGCTAGTTCCCAGGCCTCGGGGGGGGGGGGCATGTGTGTGTGTGTGTGTGCGCACACATGTATGCACAACACCCTAGTGTCTCCAGTTAATCTATAGAGGGGCCAAGAAAGTATCAAAGCAAAATTAATATTTAGTTACCTTTGTTTTCAAACTATGCTAAGCACTCTTAAGAGCAGTAGGCAGACAAAATGAACTGTAGGTATCTTGTGAAAGAGCCAATTTCACAGGAATGAAAGATCCAGGCTCTGACAAGGGCAGGGGAAGCTGATCTGAGTGGGAGTTGGGCCTCTCGATTGTGTTCTGTGTTTCATGTGTTCTATCCTCAGGTGGGGAGTCTGGGGGAGTTAGGGCCTTAGTCCTGTACAAAATCTTCCACTCTATGTTTTTAAGAAATATGATGAATTAAAGAGGTAGTTTTAACTTTCAAGTGCTTTTTTGTTCGAACTGAAGCATTTGAAAAGGCTGTGCAAAGAGGGGAAGAAGCATTTCCTTGGTGCGCCTGTCTCCAGGTTGGCCTCCCTTCCTCTCAGTGACCTCCTCATGATTCCCTCCTCTCTGTTCCCCGACTCAGCTTACAGCGCAGTTAGGTTGCATGTCTCATAAATGCAGAGAATGGTAGAGCGACCCATCACCTTCCCTCTATGGCTGAGAAAGCCAGGAGTCAGGGGCATCTGGAACTAGAGCTGTGGGCCCCCAGCTCTTTCCAATACCAACGCCCCCCTGCCCACGCACAGGTTCCGTGTCCCCCTGCAGCTGTCCTCTTCTCTCTCCTGCATCTCTGGGTGTGGTTGTCAGTAAAGGCTGTCTCTCTTTCTGCTGATTTCCCCATGTAATGTTCTGTTCATTGCCACGTGGTGGCAAATGTCTAACTGACATCGTCTTGTGCCCTACCTCGACAGAGAGAACGACATCACCCCTGTGCTGGACCACACTTTTTGCGTTGAGCACAATGCTTTCGGGCGGATTCTTCAGCATGAACTGAAACCCAATGGCAGAAACGTGCCTGTCACAGAGGAGAACAAGAAAGAATATGTGCGGTAAAATCCAGGGGAGCCTCAGTGGTCACCTGTGGGGAATAGCCACCTGCCCGGGGCTGCCCTGCACATGGCAGGGTTTAGATTGTTATAGCTCCTTCACTGGGTGAGGCTTATCTGTCCCTGGTGGCACCTGTAACCAGAGTCACTTTAACTGAGACATCAGGCTCAGCAGCAGCAGTGAGGTCTCTGCTTGGAGGGGCCCTGATGTGGCCAGGGCCAGCCTGTCAAAGGGACAGAGCCCAAGCGGGAGAAGGACTTTGAAGTGACATCCTGACTCTGGATGCAGAGGTGGTGAGCACAGGAGAGAGCAACAACCTGGAGGGTTCCTTGTGATCAGTCTCAAGGAAGTCTCCTCTGTTCTGGTCTGTTTTCCACCCCTCACTGGAGGTAAATCAACGTAAGGGACTAGTCACTTGCACTGGAAGTTTAGAAGCATGTGGGCGCGTCTATGCTCAGACACATGCATAGTTCTCACACTGCCCTGCATTTTACTTTCAAATGTACTTTAAATTATGGCAGTTGCTATAACAGGTCATATTTAAATCCTACTGATGTTTTTAGTAAAGAAATAGAATGTATAAGGGCCTATGCTGACTCAGTTTTAACTTGATACTAAGGCCAAGTACTTCCAGCTGGTGGGGTTTTTGATTTAGTGGGGAGGGCTGGAGAGGCTGGGGCCGCTCTCAGGGTCTGCCTGCACTGCGTTCACATGTTTGCTGGACTGTGACATCAGAACTTGCTAATGGAGGAAAAGAGGCTTTTTTCCATCATCCATTTGGTATGGCTTCCAACTTGAGAGTTTTTCTTGCAGGTTATATGTAAATTGGAGGTTTATGAGAGGAATTGAAGCCCAGTTCTTAGCTCTTCAGAAAGGGTTCAATGAACTCATTCCTCAACACTTACTGAAGCCTTTTGACCAGAAGGAACTGGAGGTATGTGCTCGACGTGCTTAATCCACTCAGGGCCTTTGCGGGTTCAGATGCGGCAGGTGTTTGTCTGGTTAAACCCTTGCTGGAGAGTGAGGCTTGCACTCTGCCAACAGGCCCAGGAGTCTGTCAGCTTCCCAGAAGAACACAGAGTCAGGGCTGGAGCCAGCAGGGGCGTCGCAGGTGTTTGTGCCAGTGTGTAACAAGGCGAGGTGTCCACTGGGCGGCAGTGAATTTGGATGATTCTCAGGAAGTTGTTCAAGGCATTAGTGCCTTCTCCCATTTTCAGGATCTCTAACAGTGGAGGTTCCATAGCCCTCTCCTGGGTAGTCATCTCAGATCAAAGAAATTATCTCATATGTAACCCAGTTCTCCCATGAGAATTTTGAGTTTTTCATTTTTTTTTCAATGTTTTGCTTTTTATCCTGGCTATTATTAGACTAAGAACAAAGTGTTATTTGTCTTCTGTAATCATACTTCATGTATTTGAATACAGTGATGCATTCATCCCTTATCCATCTCTGTTTGGTGCCAGATAGCTCAGGCCTTTCAAGTTGTTCTCGTAGTCTCTCTGCCTGGAGTGAGATGCTGAGAGCTTGTGAGCCAAGAAGCACTCCCTTGGGTGGAGCACTATTTCTGGAGCAAACTCTTAAAGAAGTTTTGGAAATATGCTCCATTTGCCCTAACCCCACGTTAACTCTTGCTGAGTTCTCTTTGGACGTTAAATTCCATACATCCTTGAATGTCCTGGAGAGACCACTGTGATGTGGCTTTAACTCACATTTTGCTCTGTTCTGTCTTGGTGGACTCACACCTCACCAACGCAGAGCAAAAACACAAACTTGGCTTATAAGCTAACATCACATCAGTAGCGTGCACTGTAGTCCTTGGGGTCAAAAACCAGCCTGGAGGTAGCAGAAAGATTGAAGCATGGTGCTTCGGGCCTGCTGTTTCTGAACAGCTTTCTCCCTGTCTAAATATCTGTCTTGTTTATTTGGAAACAGCTGCGTCTTTGCTTTGGAAACCCAGTTTTTAACTCCGTTCGTATACTGGAAACCTAGGAGGCACATCATGACGTTGGTTTATACGTTTTGGAAATAACTTGCCTTTATAAACACCTTCACAGCTGATAATAGGTGGCCTGGATAAAATAGACTTGAATGACTGGAAGTCAAATACTCGGCTGAAACACTGTGTGGCCGACAGCAACATCGTCAGGTGGTTCTGGCAAGCAGTGGAGACCTTTGATGAAGAAAGGAGGGCCAGGCTGCTGCAGTTTGTGACTGGATCAACTCGAGTTCCTCTCCAAGGCTTCAAGGCTCTGCAAGGTGACTGACGTGGAGGCAGGGCTATTCCATTACGCATCTGTACTGGGTGTGTTCCATAGCAGGCCAGGGCAGGAAGAGCTGGAATTGGTTGGGCTGTTTTTCTGAAACACCTGCTACACACCAATGTAATAAACATTCTCTGGTAACAAATGCTCAGCACTGTGGAGGTGCTTACTTGGCAGGTGCCATCTGTAGGCAGGTGTGGTGTCCTTGCCAAGCACAGGCCATGGAGCCACTCCAGGGCACATGGGTTCCACCTCCTCACTGCTTCCAGGAACCTCACGAAGGTTGACCAGCCTTCAAGGTATTTGGTGTGGACCATCATTTTCCATCTCTGAGAGGCCAGCTTACCCAAGACCGGTGGAGAGTAGTGGCCCCACAACTAGAAGTTGCAGATGAAGCCCTGTTTAGCCATAAGATCCACTGAAGGAAGAGGATGTCATGCTCACTCTCTTTAAGCCACTGATGTCACCGCTCAAGGCAGGGAGTTCCTTAGGAACGGTCCCAAAGTGACTGTTGGGCTGGCAGCCTGGTATGTCATCTCTTACACTTAGGGTTTGGAGGGACTGTTGCTGATAGCTGGGAGGAGGAAGGTGAGGTATGTTAATATACTGAAATTTAGCTAATCGAACTTTAAATATTAATAGACGTACAGATATATTACAAGTACAGAACATTCACTCTGACTTTCGAGAACCTCTTTGAGTGAACAGAGGTTTATTCTGTCTCACTAGGCTTTGCTCATAAGGGTACTTGTGCCTTTTCCATAGTGACCTCTGCCTGTAGAATCGCTGCAGGGGGTTTCTGCCTGAATAAAAAAGGGGTTCTAGGCTGAGCCCCCCTTGTATATGGGAGCCTCCATCTGCTTGACCAGCTTAATAATTACGACTACTAGTGCTTGTTGATGCTTGGTAACTTACAAAGCCCTTTCTCATTCAGTTCTCCTAACAACGTAGAGAGCCTAACTGAGCAGGTATTATTTTCCCCACCACACATATGAGGAAACTGACGTTCATTGAGGTCATAGGATTTATTTTTCCCCAAGAGAAAATTAGTAAGGTGGTGAGTGGTAAGCCAGGGCAGGAGTCCAGATTTTGTGACTCCATATCTTTCTTTTCTCATTACATGGCTATCTTCTTTCCCACAGGAAGTCTCCTTACTGTTTAGGAAAAGTCCCTGTTGTTAAAAGGATCTTATTGATATCCTCCATAATCAGATGGACTTCAGCTAAATGCCTGTGTAGTATCTAGCAGGCAGGTCAGCCCACACAAGAGAGCAGATGTGATGAGGGGCCCACCCGACAGGGTCACCGTCCAGTACAGGGAGTGCCAGTGCTGTGGGCAGGAGTGTGAACGCTGCTTGCTTGCAGAGCAGGGTGGGAGACAGATGCCTCCATTCCAGGGTATCCAACCACAGGGACACAGGCCAGGCACCAAGTGGCCAGGGCCCAGCAGGAGGTCTCCCCAGAAGCACTCCAGGCACAGCCTGCCCCGACTCCCCAGGAGATGGGGCTCAGAGGGAGTGGCCTGGAGACAAAGGAGCCAGCTTCTCCCTGCTCCAGGTGCCAGTGACAGTGGGTGCTGCACTCATCTCCCAGTGGCCATAGCAAGAGACCTTCTTCCCTCTATGAAAGATGGTGGTCTCTTGCCTGCTGTCATCTCTTCTGGCCTCCAGGGCTGCCTCTAAAGGCATTGCTGGCCGTTGCCCAGGTTGAAAGGCATGTCTGTGAATATGTAGGAGTGAATAGCAGCAACACAAGGCTCAGCAGCCTCTGCAACCACCCTTCCCAGTGTCCTGCAGCCCTCATCAATCAGCAGGGGGGACGCTGCCTGGGTTGGTCCCCATCTCTACAGCGGCAGTGGCAGGTGCTGGCCAGTGTGGTGCCCATTCGGGGTTGAGTTTGGAAAGACCTGAGCAAGGAAGGGCCCAGTGGAGCCCAGTGCCTGTTCCCCCACCCCCACCCCAGAATTGCTTGACAAGCCTTCTATCCAAAGGGCAAGACAAACAGATTTAACCTAGAGATATCAGCTCTGTAGCAGGCTCGTGGTCAGGGTATATTTAGGAGCATGTTCACTAGTCTTTTCGCTGCTGCCTGTGATGGTCTAAATTGTCTGATGTTTGTCACTTGATGGCCATCCAGGCAGAGGCTTGTGTTGCTACGTGAATCCGTGCCCCTGTAGCAGAACAGCCTGCCTGGTGTTGGGGCTGAGAGTGTGGTCTGGGAGCTGTGTGGCCGGGAAGCGCCGGGGCTTCATCCCTGAAGTGCATTAACTAGAATGTTGTCTCGTAAGGTTCTACAGGCGCAGCAGGGCCCCGGCTATTCACCATCCACCTAATAGATGCCAACACAGACAACCTGCCAAAGGCCCATACCTGGTAAGGACTGTTGTTGTGGAGTCACTGTGTCCGGGGAGCATGTCTCCAGAGGATGTGGACATTCACGTTATTTTTTTAAGCTATTTTCTTACTTGTAGGTCTCTGCCTTTCATTTATGCAAAGTCACTTACGCAGTAGCACTTGTGTGCAATGGGACAAGTAGTTTGCAGTGTGCTACATGTGAGGGTGATCAGAAGTCTCTTTTGGGAAACCAAGTTTGTTGTGAGATACGTCATTAATTACTGCCAATGTTTCAGCAACAACATGGGGCTACCACTCCAACAGGCCTCATCTTGTCTTCAGTGGGTCCTGATACATATATGTGTGTGGGTGTGCACCCATCAGCAGGGTAAATTGTCCAGTTTTTAGTTGGGACTGACATTTCTGGGTCGCCATTTTCCTTCAGAGTTTTGCCTATGACAGAGGCACCTTGTCTATTGAAAAATGTTTTCTCCCTAAATTTTAACTTAAAAATTAGTATCCATAGTGGAGTATTTCTTTAGGGTTTAAAAACCTGATCATTTACATACACTTTGTCTCTGAACCACTTATTGAGCAGAGCAGCCACCTCTACTTCAGGAGAACCACTTCCAGATGTTGCTGAAATGCAACATGACATGTGGGAAAGTTCCTGATTTGGATCCCACGGATGTGGGTTCAAATGCTGGCTGGGACACTCTCTAACGATGTGATTTGGGGCAAATTACTTATGTAACTTCACATCTGTGAAATACAGCTATTCCTAGAACTGTCATGGATATGAAGGCCTTGCCCTGAGTGTGGCTTGTGGTATCTGTTACGGGAACATGCCATGTTGACGGCAGCTGCTCTCTATTCATAAGGCTTTTGTCCCTTAATAGCTTAGTGCTTGGAATAAAACAGATACTAAAAATATCCTCTGACAGTAAAGCTCCAGAAAAAAAGAGTGGCACACCATTTAACCTTACTCTCAATAAAAAACATCCTTAATTGCTTAACCCTTATAAATTCAATATGTCCTCTGGGTCACAATTTTGTATTTTTTGATTTGTTACATCCTTCATGAAGGATGTCTTTTTCTTTGCACAAATACTAGAAGAGAATTTCCCCATGGAAATATTGAGCCAAAAGTTTAATATTCATTTCATCTTTCAGGGATTTGACATTTTATTAATTTTGAGGTATAGTTTGCTTTTGCAGGGAATTTTCCAGATGGCCCCATTTTGGTCCCAGATCAAGTCCCAGAAGAGTAGAGAGACATGCAGTAAATAGTTAGTGATGACTTGACTGACAGCCAGTCTGGATGACAGGGGTCTGCAAGGGGGGTATTTCTGGTACAGAGAAATAATTTCTCCCAAACAAAAAACAATTTGAGAGCTTTGTCCTAATATAAGCAGTGAGTAGTAATTTGGTTATATTTTGTTTTTGAATGCCTTAAGATTTATTTTTCTGTGTGCCCCACCATCCCCACCCCTCCTTTCCACCCCCACACTGCAAACGCTCTACTCCTGCCTGTCCTTGACCTTGAAGTGGGTCCTAAGGCTGCTTTGCCCCAGCAGTGACTCTCTTGCTGTTTTGTCCTTTTCCAGCTTTAATCGGATCGACATTCCACCTTATGAGTCCTACGAGAAGCTCTACGAGAAGCTGCTGACAGCAGTAGAGGAGACTTGTGGGTTTGCTGTGGAGTGAAGAGCAACCAAAGGCAACCGATTCTAGCTCACGACCACCAGACCAAAAGCATATAGCTTCTGTGCGCCTCCCGCAGAACTGCCTGAGGCCCTGGGGTTCCAGATAACCTGAGGGAAAAGGGTTGTCTCCCTCCCTTTCATGGAGGCAGGGAGGGGGGCAGGAACCTTTGTTGGTGGCTCCCACCCATAAATCCCTCCTTTATCATAGTATTCCCATCCCCTTCCATCACCCATCCAATCAAATGCAGCCAGGTTTAGGCCTTGGCCTCGGTCACACAGGAACCCTGCTGTGGTGGCAACATACTTGGAGATAAGGCTCACTGCCCTGCGCTCTCGATAGGAGCAGCAGCCACAGTTCAGGACTGAGCTCGGCTCACTGAGGGGCTGGGACTGGTAGCTGTACCAGCTGTTCCCTCTCAAAACAGCCTGGAGGCTCTTTTTCAAGTTCAGAAGCTGCCGGATATTTTACCAGAGCTCAAACCCCAAATTTTACATCCTAGCAGCCTGTTCTGGGTAGCAGATTAATTTCTAACTGAAAAATAACTGTATACTATGTTTATTGGAATTTTGCCACCACAGGAAGCTTGAGTCAAAATGTGTTTCCCCTTTGAAAGGTAAAGGAGTTGAAGTAGCTTTTGCTGGAGGCCCAGGGTATTTCTTTTCAGGGTATCCTGGCTGAAAAATTTGTTTTGCACAGAAAAAAATGGTCTTTCCTTTTAAGGAGTCCCTTTTGCTGCATTATCTATCCCGTTTGGATTTTTTTTTCCAGTGAAATACCACCTTAGGGAGCTCATAAAAGAACAGACCAAAATCAGCCTCAGATCCAACGAGTCAGTCCCAAAGCTGTGACTCCTGTGCCACTGTTGTATGTAGAAGAGCATTGATTGTGTCACTTGGAATATTAACAAAGTATTACGTGGTAACTGCTAAGAGCTAATCTAACAAAACAAAATTCTGTTATCATAGCTGCTGGCTTGGTATAAACTAGCTTAAAAGGGAGAGGGGGAACAGATAACCCTGATGACCTAAATCCACCTGAAGTTATTGTTTTACAAAAAGTAGGATGGGAATTTAAACCCGTGACAGCAGAGAGGGGGTGACTCTACACTGACCCATGTGGCCCTTTTCTCCAATAGCAGATGGTGACACTAATGATTGCTACTCGATTCACTTGCCCAAATGTCTTCATATGATGATCAAGGCCAAAGTAAGCCTACACTCTTTTAAGTTTCTAACACCATTTCCAATTTGCACAAAAGTACAAACTGTATGTTATTTTAGCAAAAGTGGTTTGAGTCCAGATATTTAAACTCCAACGAAAAACAGCAGCAGCAACACATTTTTCTGTCTGGTTTTGTTGTCGTTGTTGTTTGGGAGTGGGGCAAGTACAGGGTAATTCATTAGCATGATATCTCACTGCTGTGGAAGTTTCTGAATTAAGTACTGGGATCCAGCTGAGGGTGTGAGATGGATTAGGGGGACCTTTTGGATGACTTTTACCCGTTCTTTTTGTTGCTGTTACCTTTAGACTGGCGGGTTTGGAGGAATACTTACCCTTCTGCATCCTGCAGTGGGTCTTTTGGTTGCCCCAAAAGCAGTGTGTGTGATTTGATGTGGGGAGCGCTCAAATTTCTTATGTCATAGACCCTCCCCTTGAACAAGAGATTTGACCAGCTTGGTGGGTGCCAGTGCCAAGAGCTGTGAGACACCCACACTTCTGGGCTACTGAGGTTCTGGGATGGAAAAGGATGCCAACTGGGATTTGCTGCAGAAGGAGAGTTATAATCCATTCAGAAAGTCAAGGCCAGATTGTGGGCTTAGTCTCTTTCAAAAGTTCTTCCTCAGTTGGGCTTATCCTGTATCTCATTCACCATGATGCTTTCTAAGAAGCATTCTAGAAACTGGCTCCCCAATGACTCTGTCCAGTCTTCCCTTGCAATCTTCTCATGAACAGTGAGGAAGTGAGAACTCCAGACCTCCCCCGGAGAGATCTGCTCTCTCTCTGACATGAGCCTAAACTGTGGGAGGTGGAAAGACATCCCTCAGAGAACTGAAGTGACCTCCCGAATGAGGTCAGAAGCACCCCTGATTTTCCGGGTGGTGTCATCGAGAATATTCAGTGATTAGGAAGGCAACCAGGGTCTTGTGGTTTAAAAGACTTTGAAGCAGGAATGTTGCATTTGACATCTTTAAAACTACCTTCTTGTTGTTGGGAGGAGTGGGGAACGATCCTTAGAAGCTGCATCGCCAGCCCTGTGCCTCTCGTGTGTCAGGTGTCACTTCCGCCAAGATCCAGAGGGCTGCATCCTGGCTCCTCCACGGGCTAGCCCAGCAGACACACGAGTTACATCTCATAAAGGCCTGTCTCTGCTTCTCTTCTTGCACTTGCACGCGGGTTTGCCAGCCCCTATCGGGCACCATCATCAGCTGTGTGAGTGTCGCAGACCTTTCCAGAGCTCCAATGTGCTCTTTCCAAACAGGCATCTGTGTCAGTGGCATTGCACTTCTAGAACCTTAAATGATACAATGGTTCAGTCCTTTTGAGCCACCCCAAAGAACACAGTGTGGCAAGCAAATGCTTAAAGTTCTTGATCGCTCCACTTTGGGTCCCAGTGACGCCCATTCATGTGCGATCTCATTTGTCGCGCCTCTTGGTGGTCCTGGACAACCCACCCATTCCCCCTCACCTCTTTGCCCAGATGCTTCAGGGGCCCAACTTTTCAGGCTCGCCCTCACCAGCGGTTGTAAGCCGACACTCAGGGATGTAGCAAACCACCACTCTGCCAGTGCTTTCAGTAGGAGAAGCCAGAAGGCTGCTTGGGAAGCTTGGGGTGACAGTCACCTGTTGACTTCTGAAAGGAAATCTGCCGCTAGATCGAATTTTGACTCTAAGCTTACTCAGCCACATGGTCCTAATTCAGGTTAGGTGGTCCTCAGATCTGAGATGTCAGGAACGGCCTTCTGCAGAGAACAGGCCCCGCCCCCGCCCAGTCTGCAGCCAGGTGTGTGCCGCATGGCAGCCTCCCTGAAACATAGTATGAATTTTTAAAATTTGTTTATTTTTGTTTCTCAACCACTTTATAATGTATTTTTAATTTATTTTGTAATGTCTTGTTTTTAAGTATTGCTGCTATCCTTGTTATTCTTCCCACTGTTTTTATTGCTGATTTATTTTGTGAAAGTTGTACACTAATGTTCTGTTTTATGTCAAAATCAAAGGTATTTAAAGATATACTAGTTCTATTTAATGTGGTTATGGAACCAGCTGGAAACACAAAACAAACAGCGATTGTACAGCAGGCTGGACCCGGGAGGTCAGGTTCATTTTGTTACATATGCAATAAACTCATGACTTTACATTTTTTGGCGTCTGTTATTTTGGTTTGGAAATGAGATTCCAATTTTCTTTACGATCCCACGAGGAAGAAGTCAATGATCAGAAATACTGGCAAGGGGGCTGGCAGGTTAGCTCACTTGGGAGAGTGTGGTGCTGACAACACCAAGTCAAGGGTTAAGATCCCTTTACTGGTCATCTTTTAAAGGGAAAAAAAAAAAAAAAAAAAAAACTGGCAAGGACCTTCTAAGGAAAAAGGGCAAACTTAAAGGATACAATTGTAGGAGAAACTAATGAAAATATGGTAGTCAGTTGAAAGTGCTCAATCAAGCAAAATTTGTGGGATTGAGAAAGTTTAGAATCTGTTGATTTCCTCTCACATTGGTCATTATTTGTTGGTTTGGGTTTTTTGGAGTTTTTTTTTTCCTTTTTTCCATTTTTTTTGTCATGGTAAAATATAATACTTATCAATTTAATCATTGGTAAGTGTACAATTCAGGGGCATTAAATACATTCACAGTGTTGTATATAAGCATCACCACTGTCTGTAGCAAAACTTTTTCATCATCTCCCACATAAACTCTGGTCTACTAGCAATACCTCCCCATTTCCACTACCCCCAGCCCTTGATACTCTCTAGTCTACTTTTTTTTTTTTTTTTTTTTTAGCAGCTGGCAAGTATGGGAATCCAAACCCTTGACCTTGATGTTACCAAAATCAACTGAGCTAACTGGCCAGCCCACCTATTCTACCTTCTGCCTCTATGAATTTGCCTATTCTAGGTACCTCATATAAAAGGAATCGTACAATATTTGCCCATCTGTGTCTGGTTTATTTCACTTAGCATAAGGTTCATCCTTGTTGGAGCACGTATCAAAATTTCATTCCTTTTTATGGCTAAATAATATTTCATTGTAGAAAAACCATCATTGGTGTGATGGTTAAATTTATGTGTCTACTTGACCAGGCCATGATAGCCAGTTTTTGTCCAAAAACTTTGGTCTAGATGTTGCTGTGAAGGTATTCTTTAGATTTGATTAACATTTAAATCAGCAGAATTGAGTAAAGCAGATTACCCTCCATAATTTGGGTGTGCCTCGTCCAATTAGAAGGCCTTAAGAGAAAGGACAGGTCTCCTGAGGAAGAAGGAAATCTGCCTACAGACTGCCTCTGGACTCCAGCTCAACATCAGCTCTTCCGTGGATCTCCAATCTGCCCTGCCAGTTGTGGACTTGGCAGCTCCCATGTTGTATGCACCAATTCCTTTCGACAAGTAGTTTTCTCTCTATGCGTGTGCACGCGCGCGCGCACACACACACACACACACACACACACACACACACACACACACACACACACACACACACACCCCCTATTGGTTCTGTTTCTCTGGAGAATGCTAATATACTTTGGCTGGTTCTACCTTTTGGCTATTGTGAATAATGCTGCTATGAACACAGGTGTACAAATACAGGGGTACTTCAAACAGTTTATAGAAAGAGTCATTATCTTTCAATTCTATTTTTCCATGAACTTGCTGAAGCACCCTCATGTCTGTTCGAGGCCCTGCTGTCAGTTCTTTTGGATACATACCTAGGAATGGAATTGCTGGATCATATGGTAACTGTTTAACTTTTCAAGGAACTGCCACACTGTATTCAATAGCGGCTGCACCACTTTTATTCTTACCAGCAATACACAAGGGTTCTAAGTTCTCCACATCCTTGTCAACACTTGTTATTTTCTATGTTGTTTTTTCTTTATCATAGCCATCCTAGTAGTTATAAGGTGGAATCTCACTGTGATATTCATTTTCATTTTACTAATGATGCTGAGCATCTTTTTCATGTGCTTATTGGCTATTTTTATAAATGTGGGAAAATGTCTACTCAAATTCTTGGCCTTTTATTTTTTATTTGCCCATTTTTGAATTGGGTTGTTTTTTTGTTGTTGAGCTGTAGGAGTGCTTTGTAGATTCTGGATATTAATCCCTTATTAGATAACCAATTTGTAAATATTTTTTCCCATTCCATAGTTTGCCTTTCTACTCTTTCTATAGTATCCTTTGATGCACAAGTTTTTAATTTTGGTGAACCAATTTATGTATTTTTTTGTTTGCCTATGATTTTGGTATCAAATCCAATAAATCATTGTCAAATTCAATGTCATGACAATTTTCCTCCATGTTTTCTTCTAAGAATTTCATAGTGAGCTCTTAAGTTTAGGTTTTTGATCCATTTTGAGTTAATTTTTTGTATGTGGTGTTCAACTTCATTGTTTTGCATGTGGATATCTAATTTTTCCTGTACCATATGTTGAAATAACTCCTTTCCTTATTTAATGATCATGGCACCTTGTCAAAATCAATTGACCATATATAAGAATGTGTATTTCTGGTTTCTCTATTTGATTACATTGGCCTGTATGTCTGTCCTTATGCCAGTGCCATAGTATTTTAATTACTGTAGCTTTGTAGTAAGTTTTGAAGTCAGGAAGTATGAGTCTTCCAACTTTATTCTTCTTTTCAATATTGTTTTAGCTATTCGGGGTCCCTTGCAATTCCATGTGAATTTAAGGATTGGCCTTTCCATTTCTGTGAAAAAGGCTGACAGAATTTTGATAGGGATGGCATTGACTCTAGATCATTTTGAATAATTATTGACAGCTTTACAATGTTAGGTCTTCCAGCACATTAATTTATTTATACAATGTCTTGTTGTTTTCAGCATACAAGTGGCAGATCTTTAACCTCCTTGGTTAGATTTATTCCTTCTGGATGCTATTATAAATATAATTGCTTTCTTAAGTTGCTTTTTGGATCATTCATTGCTGCTATACGGAAATACAACTGCATTTGTGTTGATCTTGAACCCTGCAACTTTGCTAAATAGCTTTCTTCTGTATTCTTCATGATTTTCTGTCTATAGAATCATGTCATTGGTGAAGAGAGATAGTTTTACCTGTTCCTTCCAATTTGGATGCCTTTTTTTTTTTTTTTTTTTTTTCTTATCTAATAGCTCTGGCTTAGTCATCTATTTTTTGATCTTTTTAAAGAACCAGCTCTTGCCTTCATTGATTTTTCTCTGTTTTTCTATTCTGTATTTTATTTTCTCTGCTATAATTTTCTAATCATTTCTTTACTTCTGCTGACTTTGGTTTTAGTTTTTGTTTGTTTGTTTTCTTCTAGTTCCTTGAAGTGTAAAGTAGGTTGTTGATTTCAGAACTTTCTTTTTTAATATAAACACAGCTATAAATTTCCTTTTAGGCACTGCTTTTACTGCATCCCATTAGTTTTGGTATGTTGT
The DNA here is from genome assembly GCF_000696425.1 of Galeopterus variegatus. Classification (NCBI taxonomy): domain Eukaryota; kingdom Metazoa; phylum Chordata; class Mammalia; order Dermoptera; family Cynocephalidae; genus Galeopterus; species Galeopterus variegatus. Next base: position 13,685 of record NW_007729002.1, on the reverse strand, counting down.
ATTTTCATTTGTCTCTGGATATTTGCTAATTTCCTTTGTGATTTATTCTTTGACATGTTGGTTGGTTGAGCGCCTTTCATTTCTATATATTTATGAATTTCCAAGTTTCTTTCTATTATCAATTTATAGCTTCACCCCATTGTGGTCGGAGAAAATACTTTGTATGATTTCAGTCTTTTTAAATTTATTAAGACTTATTTTATGGCCTATTCTGGAGACATATAGTCCATTCTGGAGAATGTTTCATGTGCACCTAAGAAGAATATGTACACTACCTCCCCTCTTATCAGCAGGGATACATTCTAATACCCCCAGTGGGTGCCTACAACTGTGGATAATACCAAACCCTATATATATTAGGCAAAAAATAAGAGATTAACAATAACAACAAAATAGAACAATTACAACAATACACTAAAAAAAAAGCTGTGTGAATGTGGTCTCTCTCTCAAAATATCATATGTAATATTTTCAGATCACAGTTGACCACAAGTAACTAAAACTGCAGAAAGTGAAACCATGAATGAGGGGGGACTACTGTGTTCTGCTGCTGTTGAGTGGAGTGTTCTGTATATATCTGTTAGGTCTAGTTGGTTTATAGTGTTATTCAAATTTCCTTATTGATCATCTGTCTAATGTTCTAATCATTATTGAAAGTGTAGTATTAATGTCTCCTCCTTTTGTAGAGCTGTCTATTTCACCTTTCAGTTTTGCTGTATGAGTCTCTTTGGGTTTACCCTAGTGGGAATTTGTTGAACTTTTAAAATTTGTGTATATATTTCTTTCTTCAAATTTGGATAGTTTGCATCCATTACTCCTTCAAATAAGCTCTCTGCCTCCTTTTTCTCTCTTTTCTATTTCTGGAACTTTCATAATGCCTAAATTGGACAACTTGGTGGTGTCCCATAAGTCCCTTGGGCTCTCTTTGCTTTTCATCTTTTCCTTATACTCCTCTGACTATTTCAAATGACTTGTCTTCAAGTTCTCTGATTTTCTTTTGCCTGTTTTAGTCTGCTGTTGAGCCACTGCACTGAAATTTTCAACTCAGTTATTGTATTTTTCAGCTCTAAAATTTGTTTGGTTCATTTTAATAATTTGGGTTTTTGTTGGTATTCTCATTGTTTCATCATTATTGACTTCCTTTAGTTCTTTGTCCATGTTTCCTTCAGCTCTTTCAGCACATTTAAAACAAGTTATTTTAAAATCTTTTCTAATAAGTCTGATGCCTTTGTTTCTTCAGGGATGGCTTCTAGAGATATATTTTGTTTCTTTGCAATGTGCCATGTTTTTCTGTTTCTTTTTATTCATTGTGATCTTTTGTTGAAAACTGGCTGGTCATTTGAAAAAACAGTATCTCTTCTAGTCTCTGAAGAATGACGGGAAACCTTCACTAATTAAGAGGATATGTTCTAACACTTGGTAACATCTCAAGGTGATGGCTTAAGGTCTCAGTTTTTTTTCTGGGCATGTCCTGCTTTGGGTCTCTGTGTGTGTGCTTTTTTTTGTTGTCATTGTTGTTCATTCTTTCACTTATACCCATATACATGGCTGCTTTTTAAAGTTTTAATTTTTCAAAGGGTTTCATACAGCTTCTTCTTGGCCTGAGATGTTCTATTATATTCTTCTGGTCATATCTCTTGCCCTAGGTGTCCACAGGTCTTCAGTCTCCCTGCAGCTTTTTTTTTTTTTTTTTCCTTTTTGTCTTTTTTCGTGTCCGGCAACAGGATCGCAACTCTTTTTTTCCTTTTTTTCTTTTTTCCTCAGTGTCGCGCCCGTACCGGACCAGGACCGGCAACAGGATCGCAACCCTCAGTGTTGCGCCCGCACCTCGCTTAGCCAGTGAGCGGAACCGGTCTGTATGTGGGATCCGAACCCTCGGCGGGAGCACCACCGCACTCCCAAGCGGCGCACTGTAGCAGTGCGCCACCAGGCCGGCCCTCCCTGCAGCTTTTATATGTTGTAGTACCTGCCACTGCCTTCCATGGCTTTTGCCAGTCACCGTTCCCATTAGGTGGAGTTAGGAGACAGAAACCAGTCCTTTGGAAAGCCCACAGATAAATCAGAACATTGCAAATCAGTCCTGCTTTGCTCCTTTTGGTGCAAGGGAGGAAACTGGGAATTTTGGGACACTTCCTCCCACAGTGTTGTGCCAGGGAGAGATGGGACATGGGTGAATTAAAAAATGCCATAAAATTTTCTACTATTTTGAATGTGGCTTTTTCTCAGTTGGGTGTTCACCTGGTTGTTGTAGTTCTTTGAATGGTTTTCAGAGCTCCTAGAAAGGTATTTTAGTCAGTCTAGTTGTTAGTTCCCCCTATCCCCCAATGTTTCCATGGGGGATTGAGGGTCTGGAGCTTCCTAGTCTGCTATCTTTAATCCCTGTCTTGATTGGAGAGTTCAATCCACTTATTTAAAATAGTTGTTGATGAGGAGTGACTGCCATTTTAAAATTTGTTTACTCTATGCCTTACAGCATTTTTTTTTGCCCTCATTTCCTCCATTACTACCTTCTGTGTTTAGTTCATTTTTTATGGTGACATGGGGATTACACTTAACATCCTAACATTATAACAATCTAATTTGAAATTATACCAATTTAACTTCAATAACATACAAAAACTCAGCTCCTGTACAGCTTTGTTTTCCCTTGCTGTTGCTGATGCCATAAACTACAACTCTATACATTGTGCACCCAATAAGATCTGTTAGTAGTTACTGTTAATGAATTTGTCTTTTAAGTCACTTACGAAACAAAAATTACAATAATACTAGGTTTTATAATTTCCCATGTATTTTACCTTTACTGGATATCTCTATTTCTTTGTACACTTTTGAGTTACTGTCTAATGTTCTTTCATTTCGACCTAAAGGACTCCCTTTAGCATTTCTTGCAAGGAAGGTCTGATGGTAATAAACTTCCCTCAGATTTTGTTTATCTGGGAATGTCTTAATTTCTCTTTCATTTTCAAAGGACTGTTTTGCTGGATATAGAATTCTGATAGTTTTTCTTCTTTCAGCAATTTGAATATATCAGCCCATTGCCTTCTGACTACCAAAGATTCTGATGAAAAATATGCTGATAACCTTATTGAAATCTCTGTATGTGATGAGTCACTTCTCTCTTGCTGCTTTCAAGATCGTCTTTTGTCTTTGACTGAAATGTGCTTTGGCATAGGTTTCCTTGTTTATTCTCTCTGGAGTTTGTTAAGCTTGGATTTGTAGATTTGTGTCTTTCATCAAATTTGATCAATTTTCTGTCATTCTTTCTTTAAATATTCTTTCTACCTTTTTCTCGTTCTCTTCTCCTTCTGAGATTCCCACGATGCCTGGTGTTGGTCTGCTTGATGGTGTCCCATAGGTACCTTAGGTTCTGTTCACTTTTCTTCATTCTTTTTTTTTTTTTTTGTTCCACAGATTCAATAATTTTAATTGCCTTATCTTCAAGTTCATTGAGTCTTTCTCCTTCCTGCTTAAATATGCTTAAACTTTTCATTTATTGTACTTTTCAGTTCCAGAATTTCTTTTTGGATCCTTTTTATAATTTCTGTCTCTTTATTGCTATTTTCATTTTGTTCATATATTGGTTTTTGTTGTTATTATTCATATATTTTTCTGTCTTTTTCAGTGTCTTTCTTTAGCTCATTCAGCATCTTTCATACAGTTGTTTTAAAGTCTTTGTCTAATAAGTGCTGTTGGGGCTTTCTCAGTGATGATTTCTGTGGATTTTTTTCTTTGTTTCTTTGATGTGCCATAGTTTATTGTATTTTAATCTTATAATGTAACTCTGGGAATCAGATTCTCTTTTTTCCACAGCATTTGCTTCTCTCTTCCAACACTGACTGTTAAGGGTGTTTCTGTTCAGCTTGAGGTGAAAGCATAAGGTCCTTTCAGGTCTTTTCTGAACCTGCATCTTTCCCTAGACATGCATAGTAGCTTCCTAAATTCCCCTGTGTACACATTTATTATCTTACAGATTATTTGGATTGTCAGCTCAGGGTCTCATAAGACTGCAACCAAGGTATCAGCAAGACTGTATTCTCACCTCAAGTATCACAGGGAAGAATCCTCTTTTAGGCTCCTCCAGGTTGTTGGCAGAATTCATTTTCTTGCAGCTTTGTGACTGAGGGACCTGGCTTTTTTTTTTTTTTCCCCCCCGTGGCTGGCCAGTAGGGATATGAAACCTTGACCTTGGTGTTACCAACAAACACTGCACTCTAACCAACTGAGCTAACCAACCAGCCAGCCCTGGCTTCTTACTGGCTGGTGGCTGGAGACACCCTCAAGTCTTAGAGGTTGTTCACACAATTGCTTTTTAATGTCCTAATCCTTAAATGTCTGGTTTCCAAAATGGGAAAAGGGGCAAGAAGAAAAACAATAACTGAGGCTATTCCTTTAAATACCTTGGAAGCCTCTTTAGCCAATGGGGAGTGCAACAATGGCTGCTCACTGCTTTGTCTGCCCTTCTGTGATGAAACCACTGAACCCTGATGTTTGGAGGACAAGGTCCTTATGCCTACCCTGGCTCCAGAAAGTCATACCAGGAACAGTGGCATGGGTGCCTGCCACAAGGATGGGGTTGGGGTGGGCAGCCACTACGACAATAAAGGCTAAAATTGACCAAAATTAACTAATTGATTAGCCAAGCTTTCCCCTGTTGGTTGCAAGCATTCAAGTAACTCCGAAGTTCCAAAATAGTTACCTCAGACAGATTCTGCCATTTCAATTTCTATCTAGGTGGAAAGAGATTTCTGGTACTTCCTACCCACCTTCTTCATTGATGTCACTCTGGTCATATTTGCTTTTATTTTCCACCTTGGCAGTCACTAGGACACAATGTGTTTGTAGGCTCAGTGCTTTGCTGTCTGTGGGGGGATGTCACACTGCAGGTCAGGGAACGTGTGTCTAGCTTGTCAGGGTTGCTTCTGTCAAATCATGATATTTTCAGGTTTTGATCTCAGTATTATTACTAGGTATTTGGGGCCTTAAATCAGTTATACTTATCTGTGTCCCAATAACTCCCCTGTCTACTATTTTGATAACGTTTTTATAAGCATGCTCTTTTGACACTTTCTAGTTTGTTCCTTTATCCTTCCTTCCACCAACATAAGCTCAGGTAACTACATTAATAGCTCCCTTCTGTATTTTACCTGATCATATACAGATATGTGTGTACATATTTTGTGTGTACAGATTTTTTTCCATGTCTGTGCCCTAAGAGGCAAGATGACATTTTTGAGAGCTAAGATCTGGGATCAAGTCTTGGTTTTGTAACTTGACCTTAGACACATCACCTAACCCATACATCAGTTTACTGATTTGTAAAATGAGGATAGCAGCACTTACCTCCCAGGGTCATTGTGTAATTTAAATGTGTTCTGAGGATCCAATCAAGATGGTGGAATAGATGGTCCACAGCATCATTCTCTCCCAGAAATCAACCAAATTTACAACTTTAAAAATGTAACATCAGCCAAGCCAGGGCCTCTGGAGCTCAGGGGAAGAGGAGGAGAGACCTACAGAGATCATGAAGGCTGGAGAAACTACAATGAGAGAAAGAAAAAGCTGCTCTGAGCATTTTGGGCCGTGGCTGCTTTAAGGCTCGAGCTGCTGAGCACACAGAGCAGGAACCAGCAGAAGCCACAGCTGTGCCCTTCAGATGGAGTTACTTGGAGGCGGCAGGGAAGAAGAGGGCCTTGGCGGCCCCCAGGACAGCAAGACCACTAATAGGGTTCCCGTGGACCCACGCAAGAGCAAGGAGCCAGAACAACTGAAAAAATGGAGCCACTCAGAGGCTGGTGAGTCATCGCAATGGACCAGCACAGGGCCCATCCCATGGGAAGTGTTTGAAGCACGGGCAGTGGGGGAGACGTGCCCACCAGGAGAACACTGGGACACAGCAAGCACAGTCGATCTGCCCCCCAATCAGCGCAGGACCACTCAGAGGACATTGGTTGGGAATGCAGAATTGCATGGGGTGCAGTTTGATGAAAAAACTCAGGCCCGGATCAGAGATTCTACAGAACACAGATCCACCGGGTCTCTGGAGAGCTGGAAGTACCTATGAAATCAACCATTAAACCCTGAGCTGCATAAAAAGCTTTCCCTAGGGAAACAGCAGCAAAGTAGCAACTTAAACAACCACACAGCTCAAGTACTGGTTCCCACAGGAAGTTGCCCCGTGTTAGAAGCAAAGGACAAAAATTAGTTCTGGCCCAGGCACACCACCAGCACCTCGGGGCCTGCCTGGGAACCAGAGGCTTGGATCTGGGGACCAGACCCCACTCCCCCTTCCAGGCAAACTGCACCAGTGCCTTGGGGCCAGCCTGGGGACCTGAAGCATGGAGAAGGGGACTGGACTCCCCTCCCAGAACCAGGCACACCATGCCAGCACCTCGGGGCCTGCCCAGGGACCCGAGGCAAGGAGAAGGGGACCGGACCTCTCTCCCACAACCAGGCACACTGCGCCAGAGCTTCAGGGCCTGCACCGGGACCCAAGGCATGGAGAAGGGGACTGGACCCCCCTCCAACAACCAGGCACACCACGGCAGCACCTTGGGACCTGCCTGGGGACCCGAGGCAAAGAGAAGGGGACTGGACCTCTCTCCCACAACCAGGTACACCACGCCAGCACCTTGTGGCCCACCCAGGGACCCAGGGCATGGAGAAGGGGACCAGACCTCTCTCCCACAACCAGGGACACCGTGCCAGCACCTCGGGGCCCACCTGGCTCAGAGGCATGTGGAAGGGGACTGGACCCTCCTCCCACACAGGCATAAAATGCCAGTGCCTTGGGGCCTGCCCAGGGACCAGAGGCATGGAGAAGGGGACCAAACACACCCCACAACCAGGCATACTGCCAGTGCCAAGGAGCATGCCAAAAACAGCCCCCCCACGTGGGTGGCCCACCACAACCTCCACAATAACCATGGCTGCTGCAAAAGCGGCTAGATGCCACAGCCATCACACAGATGGTCTGCCAACCAGTGCAGTGCATTCACACAAGAAGAGTCACCAGCAGAGACAAAGAAAAGAAAAGGATGTCGTTTTCCACAAAACCCATTTCAGAGTGACAGAAGAAGCATCTGCTCTATGATAATATTTGGGGACCTGATCACACCTCTCAGCATTGGACAGATCATCTGGGCAACAAGTTAACAGAGTAACCATTATTCTTTCAGAAGGAGAGAAGAAATCTAGGGTAATTAGACGGGGGAGGAGGAGGGAATGCGGGAAGGGGAGAGGTTGGACAAGGGGCATAAAGAATAATTACGATTTATAACAATGGATATGCTAGTAATATTGATTTAATCAACATATCTCAATGTTCAACCCCCAAAATATGTATAATAGATTTTGATTCAATTAAAAAAAAAAGTGTTCTTGTGTAAGTAAAGTGCTCAATCACAGCTCATATTATTCTATCATAACATACATATAAAACAATGCCCCTTTCCATGTTGGGGTTGTCTTAGTACTTTCAGGCTGCTATAACAAAATAGCATAAACTGGGTGGTGTATAAACAACAGAAATTTATATCTCACAGTTCTGGCTTCTGGGGACTCCAAGATGAAGGTGCCAGCAGATTTGATGTCTGGTGAAGGCCCACTTCCTGGGCTCTCCCTGTACCCTTGCATGGCAGAAGGGGTGAGGGTCTCTCTGGGGTATCTTTGATGAGGGCACTAATCCCAATCGCGTCCTAAAAGCCCCACCCCCAAAAGCCATTACCTTGGGGGTTAGGATTTCAACATAGGAATTGGCGGGGGGTGGACACAGACATTCAGAGGGATTCACACACCTTCCTGCATCTTGCTCATGTCAGCTGCCCTGGACAGAGCAGCAGGCTGGCACCACTCACCACCAACGACATCTGTCACAGAACCAGGTGCAGCCTCTGCTGCAAAAAAGTACCTTGGCCTCCGTGTGGGATGGAGGAGCAGTTGGTCCCCTTGGAAATGCTCAAGGCTGCCCAGCGGCTGGGCACAGTACTGGCAGCACTTACCAGAGCTAGAGTCTCTAACCATGTTTTGGGGCCCCAGGCAAAGGCATGGCCCTGATTGTGACCGCCCAGGAGACTCAGAAGGCTGTATCCTCAGCAACAGGGTGTGATTAGAAGGAGTCGGGAGATCCTCGAGTCTGAATCCAGCCCCACAGTTCACAGCTGTTGGCTTTGATGGGACTGCTGAGCTCCCATTTCCTTATTTGCAAAATTAGATTAATAAAAAAAAAATCAACCGGTACACAAAACAACATGGATGATACTCAAAAACAATGTTAACAAAGACTCAGCAGCCACACTCTGGGGAGTTCCCAACTCTCCAGGTTGAGCACTGTGCCCAACTGCCAGGCAACGGTGAGCATTTCCCATGAGGACCACCAAAAGGACGTCCACCCCAGCCCCTGGCCTCTGCCCCTCACGTCCCCTGCCCACCCTTGTCTACTTTCCACTTTCCCCTGCCATCTGCCCCGAGCCCTCCACACAAGAACTGGGAAAATCCAGCTGCAAACTGTCCCACTGCTTCCTGGCCTGGATGTAGGAGCAGTGCTGGGTGACCTGGGGAATCCTTTGTACCCCATATTGTCTGTTAGTCCCCCCCAGATTCTTTGATATGAAAAGTTTGCTGTTCACACTGTTGCTGCTGCCTCTGAGCCTCCCCGCATGGAGCCCCTTCCCCTGGCAGCCCCACGTCCCCCGGGCTCTGCTCTCTGGCACTGGCTATGTGTGGCACAGACTGAGGCTCTGGGCGTGGGCTGCCCAGAGGGCACACTTTGAGCTGGGCAGGGGGTGGGGATGTTGCTGGATACAGGGTAGACCAGACCCCAGCCCATCTAGGCACCCACATCTCCCCCTGAGATGCTGTGACAACCCTGTAACCAGGCTCTCCCCTCCTCCTGCCCCTCTATTCCACTCACCGCACAGCAGCCATGGCAGGAGGAGGAGGGCAGGGCTGGTGGTCCTGTGCCCCAGGACACCATCTCTGGTGCCACCAACCCCCACCCTTGTCAAGCAGGTCCTCAGGGGAGGATAGGCTGGGCACTCACTGGCCCTGCCACCTGCATGCCAATGGCCATGGTGCTATGTCATGCTGGTGATGGGGACAAGGTGCCAGGCACCTTGCTGGCAGGTGACAATGCTGCATGGGACACGAGACGAGGCCCAGTTCCCTCGGATTGCTGTGGGAGATGGTGACAGGGTCATACTTGATTTTTCATCATGAAAAGTTTTGCTTTGCAAAACAAGGAGCTGCCCTTCTGGAGGAGAGACAGCACACGCTGGAAGAAAAATGGAGAGAAATAAATCAAGAGGCCATTAATAAGGTCTGGAAAGCTGCAACTCTTTCCTTGGGCTTAAAGTTGAGAGTTTTACAAAAGAACTAAGCAAAGGCAAATCTAAACGTATGGAATAAGTTGAGCTGGTGGTTGAAGGAAAAAAAAAATAGTCTTTAGGAGATGTCCTAAAACACACCCAATGCCAAGTAGCTGCAGTTAAACGGACTCCAAAAATTTCAGATAATGTTAAAAAAAAAGGCTCTGGATCAAAATTCTGACCCTCAGATGTACTGGACTAAATTATGTTCCCCCAAATCTCATTGAAGCTTGAATTGTGTCCCCCAAGTTTCATGTATTAGAAACTTGGCCCCCACTGTGACTGTTAAGAGGGTGGGAAATCCTATTATGGTCACTGAAAGGTGGAGCCTTGAAGAGGTGATTGGATTGTAGGACTGTGCAGTAGTGAATGGATTAAAAATGGTGGTCAGGGGCGCGGTTCTGAGGGCTTTAAAAGGAGAGAGAGGAGAATCTGTCTTTCTCCCTCTGCTTCCACCATCTTGGAATGTAAGACCCCTGCATCATTGTCGCCACCACCAGATGACTTTGGACTTCCCAGCCTCAGAAACTGTAAGCAATAAATTTTGTTTTTCTTTATAAATTACCCAGTCCCAGGCATTTTGTTATAAGCAATAGGAACAGACTGATACATCAGAGAAGTATAAATCTGCTTTCAAAGGAAGACAAATTATGGAAGAGAAGAGTGGACAAGTGTATGGAGTGGGATTAAGCATGGGACAAGACTGAAGAGCATGTGGGATGAGCTTCTGGTGATGCTGAAGTCCCCACCAAGCCTGTGGGTCAGCCCTGCTGCAGGGGAGATTGGGCCGAGCCACACGCAGATCAGCCGATGCCTCAGATGAACGTGGATGGTGGGAACTTGCACCTGGATGTAACAGCTGCATTAGAAATGGAAATTTCTTGGGTGAGTTGAAAAGATTTTTGAAGGAAATGATTGGCTGAGTTAGATACTGATTTTAAAACTCTTGAAGAAAAAAGATGCTAAAGTAGTGAAGAAAGAAAAAATCACCAATGCCCTTAAAGATCATATTAAAAATCCCCAAAGAACACTTCACTGCAGTCAGAAAAAACTGTGGTAGAAAGTGAAATGTAGAAGTTCCAGCAAAAACTGCATCGGGTTGAAGAAATGAATTTCTGCTGAATATTCAGTCAAGAGAGAATTTCCTGTGAAGAGAGAGAATACTCATATTTGAAGCAATTCCAAAGATCAGCCATGCATGTGGAGGGCTGGACACTCGTAAACAGGAGACCACAATTCTTCCAGAAATATTGGAAATCTTCACAGATCATTCTAAGGCCAGCTTACTTCCCATGAGATAAACACACACAATAATTTCGGAAAAGAAAATACAGACTTCAGGCAAATATTACTGAGGAGGAATTCAATGTCAAACACTTTGAGAAGTTCAGGCCCTCCAGAGAAAGCTCCTTCTACTGGCTGTGTCCACCCTCCTGAAGACCAGGCAGAGCCCAGACACTTGGGGTGCCCACCTGCCCAGGGGTGCCCACCTGCCCAGGAGCTACCAGCCGGGCCTCTGGTCCTCTGCCTCATCCTCCCTTTAGAGTCAGACGTTGCAAAGGGTCCCAGGGACTGATCCTGAGAAAACACCACCCAGTCCATCCCCATATTCTGGAAAATGAGGATGAGGCTCCCCAGGGACTCTCTCCAGGGGTGTTTTCAGGCCCAGCACATCCTCCACTGGCCACAGAAATGTCTACACTCAGCCACTGGATTCGCCCTTCTGTCCACACAGCCTGAGGCAGAGCCATCCACCTTCCAACATGCCTGCTTTGGAAGATCCAGAACCATGGCTAGCCATCTTTATCTCCATACTAAAGTAATTTTTTTTTCTCTTTTTAGCATTATTGGTTTTAGTGCAGATACTATACAGTGGTTCAAACTAGAATCTCGATAGACTTATTCTTAGAATAATGATTAATAATTGAACAATATTTAAATGTGAACCTTATAATTGCTTCCATCTCATTCTATTTGTAGATAGTGTTAGTATAGAATTTTTGTTCACTAAAATAATCCATAAATACAGCAATAGTTTTTCTTGTAAAATAATTTTTGTCTTTTTTGATTTTACTGCTGTTAAGTGATGACACAATAGCTCAAGTGAAAGCTTCACAATACTATAATTCTTAGGATATGGTTTATAAATGTACATTAAAAAATGTGAATCTTATCATTAACTTATTTCCTTCCTATTTGACTTCTAACCAGTTTAAGAATAGTACTTTTATTTTAATACTTAACAAGTTTCTTCTATTGGCCCAGAAACACCAATTTCTTCTTGCTTTTTTAAAGTGATTTTGAATTTTCCCTCATTTTGTTTAACTTATGTAGTTAAGTGATTTTCCAAGTACTCAAATAGAAACGCAACAACAATTACAAATGTTACTTTGGGGTTTACTTTACAAATGTACTTTATTTAAAAGTGAATTTCACAAGTTAATTGTCTAGAGAACGAGAGAATGAAATGATAGGAATTCAGTGGTTACTATGTCCCCATGACTTACTTAAACTGCATTAAGAATTTACCCAAGTAACTCAGAGTTCATTTCTGTAAAGCAAAGGCTGGATGTAGTCTAGTTTTAACACTAATATGTTTACTTAGATAAATTTTATTTATTTTTGGCAGCTGGCCAATTCAGGGATCTGAACCCTTGACCTTGGTGTTAAAACACTGCGTTCTAACCAAATGAGCTAACCAGCCAGCCAACTTTTAAATTATGAACAAAAATTAAAGACTGGCCAGTTAGCTCACTTGGTTAAAATACAATGTTAAAACATCAAGGTCAGGCCGGCCCGTGGCTCACTTGGTAGAATGCGGTGCTGATAACACCAAGGCCACGGGTTCGGATCCTATATAGGGATGGCCGGTTTGCTCACTGGCTGAGCGTGGTGCTGATAACACCAAGCCAAGCGTTGAGATCCCCTTACCGGTCATCTTTTTAAAAAACAAAAAAACAAAAAAAAACAAAACACCCAGGTCAAGGATTTGGATCCCTGTACATGGCAGCCATCAAAAATAAATAAATAAATAAATAACAGTAATAATAATAATAATAACTAAAGTTTACACTTTTGCAAATTATAACTCAAATATCAATAGATTTAAAATAAAATGTCTAGAGAACATCAGCAAAATGGCAGACTAGGAAACATCAGGTCCTCATTCCCCCATGGAAACATAGATAAACGACTAGAGACTGGCTGAAATAAACTTTACAGGTGCTGCAGAAATCACTTGAAGACCTACAGCAACCAAGCAAATGCCCAGTCAAGAAAAAGCTATATTCAGAGATGGCCAGTTAGCTCTGTTGATTACAGCATGTAATGTTATAATATCAAGGTAAAGCGTTCAGATTTCCACACCAGCCAACTGCCAAAAGAAAAGAAAAAGCTATATTCAAAATAATAGGAAATTTTGTGGCATTTCATTCCATGAACCAGAGAGCAAAGTAAACTGAATTTGCAACATCTAACCTGTATAAAGGCTTCCTGAGAAATTGGTCTCAGTATCACCTAAGTTGGAGCTCAGATGGCAAAAAGCAGCACCGCTCAGATCCCAGGCTAGGGGAAGCTGCAGGCAGCAGCAAGCATCGTGAAAACCACAGGGGACTACAGACCTGCAGACACCTCGTGCAAGAGATACTGATTGAAGAATGCAATAAAACAGCTGACACCCTGAGAAGAAGCAGGATGATACTCATAGGGAAATAAAGACATTTAAAAGCATTTGTGTATAAGAAGAATGTGAAACACACACACACACACACACACACACACACACGCCTAGGGAAGATCCATGCTCAAAAAGAGCCTGAGGAAATCCAGCCTTCATGCTGGCCTGATTAGTAAAGGTCTTCCCCTGTGTGGAGCCAGTCTGCAAAGACTGGGAGGGGTGGCTGTTTTTTTAAGTCCCCAATTTTCAACAAAAGATCACAAGACATACAAAAAAACAAGAAAACAAGGTTCATTCAAAGGACCAAAATATATCTACAGAGAACATCCCTGAAGAAACACAGACATAGAACTTACTAGAAAAAAAAAATTTAATCATTCCACAATACATATGTACTTCAAAACATCATGTTCATGATAAATACATACAATTTTATCTGTCAACTTAATAAAAAATAAAAACCTTTTTAAAAAAGGAAAAGACTTTTAAAAGTCAAAGAGCTAAAGGAAAACATAGACAAAACTGAAGGAAATTAGAAAAATGATTTATAAATGGAATGATAATATCAACAAAGAGATGAGAGAGAGAGGAAAATGGCGACGGGTCTGGAGCACCCGTGTCAGGAAACAGCGCGATCCTGAGAG
>NW_007729001.1:250684-264134 GCF_000696425.1 Galeopterus variegatus | reverse complement strand
CTCTGTGTCGGCCCCCTGTTGAGCAACTTTTTGATTCACAGTTTTTTTTTTTTTTTTAATTTTCACATAGAATTATTTTCTGATTTTATTATCTTTCACTTTTATTAATGTTTGACTAGAGAATGTTGTCAATACTACTTATTGTTTTGGCCAAAGAAAATCACAAGACCAGTCCAGATTCAAAATGAGAAAATCACATATTTGTTTAATCTATATTTTAGACATTTTGTCCACTTTTTGGTTGTGTTAGGTAGTGGGATAAATCTTGTTTCTGTTACTTCATTTTTGCCAGAATTGAAAGTCTAATCAGAACATTTTAACTGGAGGGAAGTGGTGAATTAATTACCACTGGAATTAATTGATCTCCTGGAAAAACAAAGCGATCAACACTCACTAACATAACTCTTGATTAGTATAATAGATTTCTAAATCTCGGGACCGAAAGCCTGGATCCTGACTTAAGTCAGCACCATGGACAGTCACGGCTTTTGTCTGTTAACAGACTGAGTCTCAGAACAGAGCTCCTGATTAAAGTGTAGGCCAGATCCCCTCGTGAAGGAATCGTGCCGCACTGTTACAAATTTATGATATAAATATTCCTTTAAACATTCCTCACAAGTGGTATGGATTCACCTAGTCAGGCGACTGTGCTGTGGAGAAAGGGTAACACCTGAGAGAACAAAGGCATCCCTGTGGTCCAACAGTCAAGGTGGAGGGCTATGACGATCAAGTGATGGATGGAGCTTTGGCAGAGGTAGGTCTCCTGTGGTTATTTCCTTAGTTCCTAAATATTACTTGAATAGATGAACTTAGCAACTGGCAGAACTCCCATGTTAGCTCTATGAACCAAGAAGTGAGGACTACCACAGGAGGTGGAGAAAATTTAATGTCATGGAATGTTCCTGCTCTACAGTATAGTGCACAGACAGCAGTAAAGTGCTGGAAAAATGGCAGAGATTAAGACGACAATCAAAGGCTAAAAATGCAGGAATGGTGATCCCTCTCAGAACTCTCTTTAACTTGCTCGCTTTCCTCTACAGTAAATGATGGATCTTAGAGATTAACTGCAGATAGATAAAATCAATCCAATGATAGGTGATGTTCCAGATGTGGCACCTTAATGGTGCAAATCTATAGATCATTTAACCCTACATTTAGTCTGGAAAATATTTTTTTTTCCCTTACCAATTTGCAAGGACCCTAAGAAGCAGCTTGAATCCAGCCTGTAAAAATTTCACTGTACAACTTCTCACTGCTCTTTTTCGTTGATGATGTCATGCTAAGTGAACCTGGTGGGCAGGAAGTAGCAAAGACTTAAAATACCTTAGTAGCAAATATGGATGTAAAGCATGTGGAATAAATCCCTGAAAATTCAGAAGCTCACCAGCCCATAGAAATGCATGCTTAGGGATCTGGAGTATGTTTATTCTATCCCTCTGTTTTAGTTCATTTGGGCTGCTATAACAAAATGCCATAAACTGGGTAGTTTATGAACAATAGAAATTTATTTCTCACAGTTCTCGAGGTTGGGAAGTACAAGATCTAGGTACTGGCAGATTTGGTGCCCGATTAGGGTCTGCTTTCTGATTGACAGATGGTACCTTCTTGTGGTGTTCTCACATGGTAAAAGGGGCAACCAAACTCCCTTGGGCCTCTTCTGTAAGGGCACTAATTCCATTCTTCCATGACCTAATCATCTCCCAAAGGTTCATATCTTAAAACTATCACATTGTGGGTTAAGATTTCAACACATGAATTTGGAGGGGGGACACAAACATTCAGACCATAGCACCCTCCAGAGTGGAAGTTAAGGTGCTGCATGTTTCACCTGCTATTACTAGAAAGCAGCACATTATATGTTGGTGCTTTTTAGTTCTGTAGGTAACACATAACATACCGAGGGTGCTCATCTGATCTATTTGCTATGTATCCCATTAAGCTGCAATTTGGAGAAAGGAATAGAAGAACAAGAGAAGGCTTTCCATCAGACCCAGGCTGGTGAAGCTTCTCTGACATTTGGGCCTTAAAACTTAAAACATCCAATTGCAAATGGGATGCTCTTTGAAGCATCTGGTAGGATCATACCAGCACAGACCCCTAGATGTCTGGAGAAAAGTCATCTCCTTTCCAGCATGTGTTTTATGCTTCTTTAAGGGAACTGCTCCTGGCTTGCCCCTGAGATCTAACACAGGTGGAATGCATGCCCCCTAGGACTTAGGTAACTGGTGCCCACCATGAGAGGACGATACCATGAGATCGGGTATACTCAACAGGATCCCATCATCAACAGGTCAAAGTACAAGAAGTCTATGATGACAGATATGGAGACTATCTAGATTCCATATGCTGACTCACCCTCACCAGGGCTGTTCTTAAGATCAACAGTGTTCATTGCTTAACCAGCCAATGGCAGAGATGTCTCCTTAGTCTGCAATATGACAACATGCCCTGAAGGGCCAGATATTCCCCTCTTAGCAGGTTGATTTTTTGGACGCTTTCATCACTAAGGAGGTAGCATTTTGTCATCATTGAAATAAACGTGCCGTGGAGATGAATTAACTTCCCGTGTTCAATGCTTATGCCAGGACCAACGTCTAGTGGACTTACAAAATGACTCATTAATTGCCATGGTATGCCATCGACTATTACTTCTGATGAAAAAGTGCATTTCCTAGCAAAGAAGTGCAGCAATAGGCGTAGGCCCTAGAATTCTCTGGTCTTATCTTGTATCCCATCATTAGAACCAGCTGTCCCAATGCGTTAGTGTAGTTGTCCACTGAAAACTCAGTTTTACTGCCAGTTGAGAAGAGACACCTTAAAAGTTTGGGTTTCTATTTTACAAGATGGGGCACATGTTCCCTTTTTCACTTATTCCCTTAACACCCGTGTCACCGTTTCAATTAAACTTGCATTGATGAATAACTATGTATTCCATTTCATGGTTGAATTATCTATGTGTTTTACGCGTTTCTAACTATATCCTGACTGACACAATAAGATAATTCCCTCTGTGGTGGAGGGATGGTGTTCTCTGATATATAGGGTGGTTTTTATTTTTGTACTAGCATTACCAATACTATTATCACTTTATATAACATCCTTCGTATTCTATTCTTTTGTACAGTGTTTACAAGTGTTCTACTATGAGAACTGAAAATTCCCAGCCTGGGCGTTTTGAAGTGCTAAACTCGATCTCTTTCTGAGTCTTAATTGGCTTTAAATAACCATGTTAATGCATTGAACCTAAATAGGTGCCCTAACACAAAACTATTTAACAAAAATTAAGTTATTTTGTCCATTTTGTGAGTACAATTGATATGTCTATACATTGTTGACATAAAATGCAGCACACTGATGGTGCCCTAAAATAGTTCAAGGCCAGGATACTGGACAGAAAGAACACTTTGGGATAATGAGGAAAGAGAGACTAACATTAAATGATTTACATTTAATAAATTCCTACTGGGAAACTGCCTCATACCGAACTAGAATTTATCCACAACCTTATGGAAGAGGAGTAGTTTGTTAATGATATACTTAAATTATCTCGTTGTTGCCACTAAATTTTCAGTGTTTGGCTAAACAGTCTTCCTTCTTTCTTAGTGATGAATTTCCAACCAATCTACTGCTGGTCTTAGAGTGTTTTCCAATTAGTGGTTTTCATAAAGTAGAGTCACTGCAAAATAGAATTTTATAAATAACGCTGTGTCTATAAGCTAAAAGATGCTTATATATCACGGAAGAATTAGATTTTTTCTTGCTGGTTTCTTTGCCTAAGCTCACATACAAATGCATGTGACTGTATCATTTGGCTATAAAGGACAATATTATAAAATAACTTGTAATTCTGAAGGCAAATAAGGAGGACATATCCTACTAAGGGCACTGAAATGCGTAGATTGTGTTAGCTACTCTAAATGGGCAGGAACACACTCAACACGTGTACGTGGTGTAGGCTTCACTGAAGGGCAAGGTGAAATAATATCACCCTTTGTTAGTTTATAAATAACATAGAGCTTTGAGAAACTGAAATATTTATATCACAAAAAATCTGATGTGAGATACTACAAAAGAGGGGAAAAAAGTGAAAAGTCACAGCAATTATAGAAAATTTTATTTTGTTATAAAAGAATAACAATTTATATTTAGTGAATCAGAGAGAAAGCTTTAAGTGTTTGTCCCACTTCTCTGTTAATCTATTAAAAATATTATCTTTAAATTTTGTAAGTGAACAGAATCTAATTAAAGTTTCCTTTTGGCAAAGGCTGTGCATCTATTTAATTTTATTTCAAGCATTTAAAGCACAGATTGCTGTAGATATGTGGTGGAAATATTAAGGAGTGCAGTTTGGACTTTAAAAAGACTTCTAAGGTCTTAATTTGGGGGACAGTACAAGGCAAATTGTTTAAAAGACTAAATTTTCACCTAAATTACATTCCTTTCACAATAACAATACTAAGAAAGCTTAAATTACTGCAAAAGGAATAATAGATTGATTACAAAGTCTTTGGGAGAACTATTTTGGAAGTGGTGTCTACAGCCAATATCTGCCATGCGGTGCCCACCCCCGACTCAGCTGTTCAGTACTGTTCATAAAACCAGGCACCAGGGAGGAAGTTAACCCTTCAAGATTTTTTAGCAGTGTACTGCCAAGCCTGATTTTTTTTTTATGTTAAAAGAACTGTAAGGAAATGGGAGTATTTTTTTTATTGAAACCTAATTGATTATACATATTTGCAGGGTTCAGAGTTGAATATCAGTATCTGTTACAATGTGTGATGATTAAGTCAGGATAATTAGTATACTCATCATTACAGAATGTAATCAATCTTTGTGTCCATTAACCAATTTCTCTATAACCCTCCTTCCCCTCTCCCTTTCCCACCTCTAGTAACCACAGTTCTGATCTCTCCTTCTGCAAGTTCAACATATTATTGAGAATGTTGTTTCTTTCTTTTTTATTTATTTATTTTTTAGCTCCCACTTATAAGTAAGGACATGTGATATTTCTCTTTCCATGCCTGACTTATTTCACTTGTAATTTTCTCCAAGCTCATCCATATTGCTGCAAATGGTAGAATTTGATTCTTTTTTATGGCTGAGTAGTATTCCATTGTGTATATCTACCACGTTTTCCTTACCCAGTCTTCTGTCGATGGACATTTATGTTGGTTCCAACTCTTGCCTATTGTAAATAGAGCTGCGACAAACATGGGAGTGCAGGTATCCATTAGGCATGATGATTTCCATTTCTCTGGGCATATACTTAGCAGTAGAATTGCTGGACTGTGTGGCAATTCTATCTATAGTTGTTTGAGGATGTACTAATTTACAGTTCCACCAACAGAGGAGGAAGGTGCCCCTTTCTCTGCATTCTCACCAGCATTTGTTATTCTGTCTTTTTGATAACAGGCAGTTATGAGATGATACTGCAACATGGCTTTCATTTGTATTGCCCTGATAATTAGTGATGTTGAACAGTTGTTACATGTGCCTGTTGGCCATTTATAGGTCTTCTTTTGAGAAATGTGTATTCATCTCCTTTGCCCATTTTTAATTGGTTTATTTGTTTTTTTTCTGTTAAGTTGTTTGAGTTCCTTGTATATTCTGGGAATATTAGAAAAGAAAAATGCCTTAATTGACTATTTCTTGCTCACTGAACTTTCTCCCAGGAATTATTGGCAGAGTGAAGAAAAAATAACATTTATCTCATCACTACAGGTTTTTTTTTTTTTTTTCATTAATTCTTTACCCTTTCAATTAACTATCTTTCCCGCTTAGAAATTTGGAAAAATGGGCTCACAGTGGTTAATAAGTGCCTGGGATCACACGATGATGTAGCAGAAATTCAAATTCAGATTTGTGATTATAAAAAGCCTATAATCTTCATGCTTTTATTTCTTAAATGTTAAAATAATACATGTTTATGAAATGCCACACGATGTCATATGATAGTATATGACATGCATATAACATATTTATACACATAAAGAATAATATTAAATTCTGCATTTGTACCTACCACTCAGTTTAAGAAATTAAAAATTAACAGTATTTTGAAGCTTCCTGAATTCTTCTCTGAAATTGCATCATTTTTCCTTCACTCAGACATAACCGATAAGCTCAGTTTTGTTTTACTTTTTTGCTTTCTTTTATACTTTACTAAACTTTTAACCACTAATTGTATATTGTTCACCTACATCTGTTTTTAAATGATACATGTGCTGTACCTATTTTCATTGCCATATTGTACTCCATTGTCTGAAGTTATAATTTATTCATTCTTTTTTAATCATTTATGAATATTCATGAACACAAAGCTGATTGTCACCCCATTTTTGAACATTTGGATTGTTTACTATTTTTTTCTTTTTTTATTGTCAACCATGCTGCTGAGGACATCTAGCCTATGTTGTCTTGTATACATCTGTCACAGTTCTTTGGCAAATATGCATATGATTGGAATTACCAGGTCATAGAATACACACAATTTAAATCACATACTAATGCCAAATAACTTACAAAGTGAATGAACCAATTTATAATCTCAGAAGCAGAAAAAGGTTCCATTTATTCCATATCCCCATAAACACATGGTTGTGAAGGCCTTCTGGCGATTTACTATTCTGATGGTGTGAAATAATGTCTGATGCCATTTTGCATATTTTATATTATTGACATTAAGTATTGAAAATCTTTTCATGTCATTTTCTTTTTCTCACTTTTGAGGATAGCCAAATGCTAATTATATTTTTACTTATTTTTCCTGTAGGTTAATTTTTTTTCTTAATAGTTCTGTTAATTTTTTATGTTATAGAAATTAAATCTGTATAGTTCCACGTGCAGCAGGTTGCTTTTCTCAGGTGTGGACAGTGCTTCGTTTTGTTTTCTTAATTGAATTTTAATTTGAACTCACTGTATATTCACATTCACTTGAAGGAAATAATATAGAGATTCCAGGTAACCTTGACCTAATTTTCCCCAATGGTAACATCTTGCAAAAGTATACTACAGCATCACAACCAAGGTATTGACATTGATTCCTTGTTGATGTCCAGATACAGAACGCTTCAATCAACGCATGGATTCTTCATTTTGCTATTTTGTAACCACGTCCAGTTTCCACTTACCCTCATTCCCTTTTTAAGCCCTAATAACCACCGATCTTTTCTCAATTCCTATAATTTTATCATTTCAAGAATGTTATATGAATGAAACCATCCAGCATGTGATCTTTAGGACTGGCTTTTGTCACTCAACATAATTACCTGTCGATTTATCCAATTTTTTGTGTGTATCAAGAGATCATTCTGTTTTATTACTGAGCAGTATTCTAAGGAATGGATATGCCACAGTGTTTTTTGACTCTTCCCCTATTAAAGGAAATCTGGATTCTTTGCAGTTTTTGAGTAAAAAAAGTAAATCTACCACTAACATTTTAGTACAGGTTCTTGTATGAACTTGTGTTTTTATTGCTCTGGGATAAATGCCCAAGAAGGTGATAGCTGGGTCGTAGGGTAGTGACCTGTTTAGTTTTATTTAAGAAACTGCCAAACTGTTTTTCAGAGTGGCTATAACATTTTGTATGCCCACCAGCAATAAATGAGTTACCAGTTTCTCTCTGCATTCTTGTCAAATTTTGGTTTTATTACTTTCTTTTTTTAAATTTTAGCCATTCTGAGAGGTGTACAGTGATACCTTATCTCGGTTTTAATTTGCATTTTCCTGTGGCTACTGATATTCAGCATCTTCTCATGTGCTAATTTGACATCTGTATATCCTCTTTATTAAAATGTCTGTTCAGGTCTTTGGACCATTTCCTACTTGGGCTGTTTAATTTTTAATGTAGAGTTTTGAGAGTTCTTGTGTTTTCTAAATACTAGTCTTTTGTTGGAAATATGCGTGCAACATTTTCTCCCAGAAATAGATTTGTCTTTTAAAATTTGTTTTCTGTTTGCTTTTTCTTTTTCTTATCTCTGTTTCTCTTTTCTTGCATTCTTTTGTGGTACCTGAAGGTTATTTTGGATTTCATCTTGACTGACATACAGTGCTTATTACTTTGTGTAGGTTTCTTAGTGGTTCTTCTGGATATTACAATGTAAATATACACTTATTTCAGGATACGCATTCAAGTTTTTGACTTCAAGTGAAGTGTGTAGGCCTTTCTTCTGTTCATGTCCCTGTACCCACCTCACTCTGTCTTGGGTAATATAATTTTTTAGATTGTGTCATACCTATCGTTTCAATTCTCACATACAACTTAGAAAACTCATGAGGATAGTCTATTGTATTTACCCAAAGCTCTGCTCTTTCCGTTGTTCTGTCTTATTCCCTGATGTTTCAAGACTCTGTTTTACCGTTTCTTTCCTTTTGAAGAATTTTTGTTAGCCATTCTTTAAGGGTAGATCTGCAATTCACAAATTCTTTTCCTTTATCTGAAAGTGTCTTTATTTCCCCTTTATTTCTGAAGGATAGTTACATAAAGATATAAAATTCACAGTTAGCAGTGCTTTACTTTCAGCGTTTGAAAAACATTGTGCCGCTTCCATCTGGCCTCTGAATTCACATGAAAAATACACTGCTTTTTTCAATTAATGCTGCCTATAGGTAATGTGCCATTTATTGCAGGCTGCCTTCAAGACTGTTAGCCTTTGGTTTTTCCTTCAAGACTGTTAGCCTTTGGTTTTTAGAAGTTTAATTTTAATGGTTCCTGATGTGGATTTCTTTGGGTTTATTGTATGGAGGGTGTCTGGTGGGGTTTCTGGAGATAAAACCCATGCAAGTGTGGGGCTCCTCATAAGCCTTCACCTCCCAGGAGTGTCACCCTTTCAGGCTATCCCACTCCCCATCTGCAGCAATTCATCAAAGGTACCATTCAAGGATTCCGACCAGTTCACAGTTCCAGAGGCTTCTGCTTCAAGCAAGCTGATCTCAGAAGTGAGTCTTTTATTGATCTGTCTCTCAGATTTGGGGGTGGTTGTTTTGCCCTATGGCCTCAATTCTCTGATGGGCCCAAGAATAGTCATTGATTTTTCAGTTTGTTTGGCTTTTTTTTTCTTGTTACAAGCATGAGAATAATGACTTTTAAGTTCTATATTTTGAAACTGAAACCTGAAATCTGATCATTATTTTTTGTATTTGTTCCTATAAGTTTCAAGTATGCCAACTTTGAGTAATGATGCCTTTTTTTTTTTCTTAGTTCATTTCACATTCATTTATTTTTCTTGGTTTATTCCACTAGCCAGGATCTATAGCACAATGTTAAATAGAACAGGAGATAGCAGGCTGTCTTGACTCAATTCTATTTCAAAGGAGGTATTTTTAAATTTTATCATTTAGTATACTAATAACTACATGGGTTTTTGTAGATTTCCTTCTCAGGTTAAGGAATAGCCCATATATCGAATGACTGTGAATGACCGTCATAAATTGTTTTGCTACATCAAATGATTTTTCTATATTTTTTAAAATAATCATACATCAAGTAATAAAATAGTATTCTAATGTTCATCTAATTTTGTATTTCAGGAATTAGCCCAATTTTGATATAATTTGTATCCACATCTGAATTCAATTTCTCAATATTTTGTTTAGTATTTATCTATGACTGTATGAAATTCCCCAATGTTTTGTCTTTTTTATAATTTCTTTATCGTTTTGATATTAAAACTATATTAACCTAATGAGTTCGAGTGTTCCCTCTTTTTATATATTTTAAAAGCATATATATGTGCAAGATTAGAACTCTTTTTCCGCTTACATTTTTAGTAGAATTTTGCCTTAAACCTTTCTAATATTGTTGCCTCATTTATAGAAAGATTTTACACTACTGATGCGATTACCCTAAAGGTTATAGCACCATTTTTTTTTTTTTTTTATTATTCTTGGATCAGTTTTTGACACTTTTTTTCCAGGATTTTTTCCATTTTGTTCTTGTTTCCATATATATTGGCATAAGGTAGTGTTGCGAATACTTTCTTACTATCTGTTTAGTTTTCTAGGATCTATAATCTGTTCTCCTTTAAACTGCTAATATTGTTTATTTGTGCTTTCTCTGTTATATTTTTCCTGGCTAATCATACAACATATTTCACTTTAGTAGTCTTTTCAAAGACACTAATTTATCACTTATTGTTCCTCTGTTATTTTTCTTTTGTTTTCTATTTCACAAATCACTCTTCTTTAAATAATATTTCCCTTCTGTATACTTTCTTTGTCTTTATTCTGTGATTCTTTCCCTAATATTTTATGCTGTTGATACTTCATTAATTTTCAGCCTTTCTTCTCTTCCTAAAACAAAAGCTCAATATTTCCTTAAGATTAAGATTATTTACATTCCATAAATTTGTTGTATGCTAATTTTATTATTGTTCCATGCATGTAATTTTAAGTCTTTATGTACTTCTCTTTTTCTCTTTTGTTAGGATTTTTAAAATTTTTTCAGTCAAATGGGGTTTTTGAAGTTATGTGTTCTAAGCAGTAATTACTATCTTCATTTTATTTTGGTGAGTGAATAAACTATTTATGATATGTAGGCCACTTGAAACTCTTGAGGCATGATTTATGACTTAGTACGTAGCTTTTTTATAAATTTTTTTCATAATCACCATTTTTCACAAGTTTATGAAAAAGTTTACTCTTCAGTTGTTAATATTGTCTAAATTGTTTAACTGATTTATTTTGCCTGTGGTATCAAACAATGTGACAGATGACTTAGAAATTTCCCAATAAAATGATGGATTTGACAATTTCTCTATTTTTTTTTACACAACTAATTTTATTAGATTTAATCACAGTTTACTTCTTTCTTAGTTTGTGCTATGCTTTCTTGCATCTCAGACTTTATTTTGCAGATCTTTTTCTCCTTCCCAAAATGTATTCTTCAGTATTCTTGTAATTATAGTCTTTTGGTAATTAAGGTTTTGTTTTTCTGATTATGTCTTTATTTTTTCCATATTCTGGAAATAGGGTTTTCTTAGGTCTGGAATCCTAGGATGTCAAATATTTGATTTTGAAATTATAATTTTACTCTCTTTTAACCACCTTTCATTGTGGCCCTAAAAAGTCTGTGTCTATTCATGGATAACTTATTCTCTCTATTATTTGTTAGGATATCTAAATGACAAACTTGGTATCTTAGGTAGGCAGAATATTGGTGCCCCAAAATGTTCATGTCTTAATCCCCAAAACCTGTGAATATGTTATGTCACGTGGCAAAAGAGGACTAAGGTTGCAGATGAATTAAGGTTTCTATTGTGTTGAGATATTTTTCTGCTATCGCTAATTTGTTGAGGGTTTTTATCATGAAGGGAGGCTGAATTTTGTCAAATGATTTTTCTGCACCTGTTAATACAGTCATGGTTTTGTCCTTGTTTTTGTTGATGTGGTGTATCACATTTACTGATTTCTGTATGTTGAAACATCCTTACATCCCTGGCATGAATCCCACTCGATTATGGTGTATAATCTTTTTCACGTGTTGCTGCATTCTGTTTGCTAATATCTTGTTGAGGATTTTTGTGTCTATGGCCATCAAGGATACTTGGCTGTAGTTTTCTTTCTCTGTTGTGTCTTTGTCTGATTTTGGTATCAGGGTGGTGCTGGCCTCATAGAATGAGTTTGGGAGAATAGCCTGTGTTTCACGTTTTTGGAATGCTTTGAAAAGGATTGGTGTTAATTCTTCTTTAAGTGCTTGGTAGAATTCAGCAGTGAAGCCATCTGGTTCTGGGTGTTTCTTTGTTGGGAGACTGCTGATTACTTTATCAACCTCATTGCTTGTTATTGGTCTGGTCAGGGTTTCTATTTCTTCTTGGTTCAGTCTTGGTAGTTTTTAGGGGGTCCATAAATTTATCCATTTCTTCCAGTATTTCGAATTTGTTGGCTTGTAGTTATTTATAATAATCTCTAATGATTCTTGGTATTTCTCTGGTATTAGTTGTAAGGTCACCTTATTCTCATTTCTGATTTTTGTTATTTGGGTCATCTCTCTCCTTTTTATAGTTAGTCTGGCCAGTGCCTTGTCTATTTTGTTTATCCTGTCAAAAAACAACTTTTCGTTTCATTGATTGTATCACTTTTTTTTTGGTCTTTATTTCATTTATTTTATTTTCTTTTATTTTTTTATTATGAATACTCATGAGATACACAGCTAATTGTTATCCCTCGTGCCAATGATGTGAGGGCCAGATTCACACTATCAGCATACCCATTACCAGAAATTACTTTCATACCCTGTGTCCCCCACCCAATTATCTCCCAACCTCGCCCCCCCACCCCTTTCCCTCCAACTCCACTTTGTAGCGCTAGGAAAGTTCTCTCCCTCTGTAGGACCAACTCACTACTGTGGTCTTTCTTTCCTTCCTTCTTCCTCTCTTATCTCCCACATATGAATGAGCACATGCAGTTTTTATCCCTCTGTGCTTTGCTTATTTCACTCAACACAAGTTTCTCCAGGCTCATCCATGTTGCTGCAAATTAGAGAATTTCATTCTTTTTTATGGCAGAGTAGTATTCAATGGTGTATATATACCACAGTTTCCTTATCCAATCATCCATCCATGGACATTTAGGTTGGTTCCTTGTCTTGGCTATTGTAAACAGAGCTGTGATGAACATGGGAGTGCAGGGATTCCTTCGACATGCTGATTTCCATTTCTCTGGGTATATACCAAGAAGTGGGATTGCTGGATCATATGGAAAGTCTATCTGTAGTTGTTTGAGAAACCTCCATACTGTTTTCCATAGTGGTTGTACTAATTTACATTCCCACCAACAGTATAGGAGTGTTGCTTCTCTCCACACCCTCACCAGCATTTGTTATTTACCATCTTTTTGATTATAGCCAGTCTAACTGGAGTGAGGTGGTATCTCAATGTAGTTTTAATTTGCATTTCCCTGATGACTAGTGATGGCGAGCATTTTTTTCATGTACTTGTTGGCCATTTGTATGTCTTCCTTTGAAAAATGGCTATTCAGCTCCTTTGCCCATTTTTTAATTGGGTTATTTGTTTTTTTACTGTATAATTTCTTGAGTTCTATGTATATTCTGGATATTAATCCCTTGTTGGATGCATAGTTAGCAAAACTCTTCTCCCACTCTGTAGGTTGTCATTTCACTGTGTTGATTATTTCCTTTGCTGTGAAGCAGCTTTTAAATTTTTTTTTTTTTTTTTTTTTACTTATTGTCATTTTTTTTTTTTTGTCAATATACAATGTGGTTAGTTATTGTGTCCCATCACCAAAACCTCCCTCCCTCCTCCCTCTCCCCCCTCCCACCCAGATGTGTCCCCTCCATTTTCTTGTTGTAAGAGCTTCAAAAAAAAAGTTGACGTTGTTAAATCTTCCTCTCCCCCCCCCGTTTTTTTTTGTTGTTGTTGCTGTTTTTTTGTGTGTGTGAGTGTGTGTGAGAGTGTGTGTGTGTGTGTGTATGTATGTGTGTGAATTGATTCAT
>NW_007729001.1:247652-248043 GCF_000696425.1 Galeopterus variegatus | reverse complement strand
GTTTGAGATTTATTATCTTTTGGTGGTGTATTTTTTTGTTTTTTTGCATTGCTGGTATCTCTTTTTGGGTGTTTGTTCATTTTGGCAGGGATTTTCTCTCGAATCTTGGACCTGTGATTCAAGTCTCGTAAGGTGTATGTATTCTGCCCCTCGCTATCAGGGCGTTTTCACACTCTGTGAACACTAGATGGGGCTATTGAGCCTTGCAAAGCGTTCCTACAGGCTGTGTAATTGTTCTTTCTTTCTTTATTTATTTCTGAGATTCCGCCTCCTTTTTCTAGGCCCCTCCCCATTCTGTGTGCTCAGGACAGGGCTGAGGCGTGTCTTCTACAAACCTTGACTTTCAGTTGAGTCATCAAAGTTGTGCCCTGCCCCGCCCTGCCCAGCAGGT
>NW_007729001.1:245012-247313 GCF_000696425.1 Galeopterus variegatus | reverse complement strand
GTTCTTCCAAACTGAGGTCCCAGAGATGGAATCTGCCTCCCGGGAAGAGGGAGTCTATCTGGGGCCGACGCCCAGGGTGTGGTGGAGAGACGATCTGGGCGGGCTCCTCTTACCTGCGCCCCCGATGCCGGCCGGGGGCTCCCCACGCTACCAGCCCCGTTTGAGATCCGTGGGGAGAGTGGGATTGTAGGCCGGTCCACAGGCCCCGGGTTGCCCCGCATCGAGGTAAGCAAATGGCACGTCTCAGTGTGGAGCCGTGCCAAGCAGAGATGGCTGGCCTGCCCTCACTAAGCCGGCCATCTCCACACCTACCCGAGAAAATGGAGGCAGCTCTGTTGTGGGCGCCTAGCCTGGTGTGGTAGGCGGGAGCCAGGCGGGGGGGGAGCAGTCGGGCTTTGCCCCGCAAGTGGGGCTGGGCTGGGGGTGACTCACAGAGCTCACAGAGTTGGGCCGGTCCGGCGCGTTTCACTCCACCTCTGCGCCATTTCTGCTGGCCTTCTTGGCCCCCGCTGTCCGGGCTGATCGCTTGTTCCCGCAGCAGGGCTTGGGTGCTCTCAGGAGTCCTCTTCTGTGTCGGCCCCAAAACCTCGAACTTGCTGCCGCTTGTTTGTCGATGTAGGATCGTTGTTGAAAGAATTATTCGTCCTTTGTTGCTCTTGGAAATGCAATTAATACTCTGGTATCACAGCGTACACCTCTCAGGATCGCGCTGTCTCCTGGCATGGCCACTCCAGACCCGTCGCCATCTTAAGAATCAGCTTTTTAATTTGATATAGTCCCATTTGTTTATTTTTTCTTTTGCTGCTTGTGCTTTCAGGCTCATGTTCATAAAGCCTGTGCCCAGACCTAGTTGCTGAAGTGTTTCACCTATATTTTCCCTTATTAATTTTACAGTTTCAGGTCTTATACTTAAGTGTTTAATCCATTTTGAGTCGATTTTAGTGTTTGGTGAGAAAGGCATATCTAGTTTCATTCTTCTGCATATGGATATCCAGTTTTCCCAGCACCACTTGTTGAAGAGGCAATCTTTTCCCCAATGTAAATTTTTGTTGCATTTGTCCAATATCAGATGGCTATAAACCTGAGGGGTGATTACTGGGTTCTCAATTCTACTCCACTGGTCTAAATGTCTATTTTTATACCAGTACCATGCTGTTTTGGTTTCAATAGTTTTATTGTATAACCTCTACAATTAGAACTACAAACCACTTCTGAAAGAAATTAAAGATGACACAAAAAGATGGAAAGATATTCTATACTCTTGGATTGGAAGAATTAACATGGTGAAAATGTCTATAGTACCCAAAGCAATCTACAGATTGAATGCAATCCCCATCAAAATACCAATGGCATTCTTCACAGAAATGGAAAAAAACATCTTACCTTTCATACAGAATAAGAAAAGACCCCAAATAGTCAAAGCAAACCTGAGCAAATAAATAAATAAAGCCAGAGGCATAACACAACCTTTCTTTCACTTAGTTCTGCTCTGATCTTAACTATTTCTTTCTATCTACTAGTTTTGGTATGAGATTCCTCTTGTTTTTCTAGTTCTTTGAGATTTAAAGTCAGGTTGCTTATTTGAAGTCCTTCTTTTCTTTTGATGTAAGACCTTGGGATATGGAGGTTATCCTGGGTTAATTGTGTGGGTCCAAGGTCATCCCCAGGATCTTTTTAAGTGAAAGATGGAGGCAGAAGATTGAATGTCAGAGTCAAAGAGAATTTGAAGATGCTATGTTGCTGGTGAAGACAGAGGACGGAACCATGAGTCAAAGGAAGTCAGCAGCCTCTAGATGTTGGAAGAAGGAATGGAGCTGGTTATTCTCTAGAAATTCCAGAAAGAATGAAGCCCTGCAGTTAGCTTGACTTCAGCTCTGTAAAAGCCATTTTATATTTCTGACCTCCAGAACTGTTAGATAATAAATGTGTTATTTTAGGTTACTAATTTTGTGGTAATTTGGAAATAACAATAGTTATACAGAAGCAGAGTAAATTCATACAGTACCTTTTATCAGTTCTGGAAAATATCAACTATTTTCGCTGCAGAATTTTCACCTCACTTTCTCCACACTCTGTTTCAAAATTGATTCGATATATGTTATATATTTAGCTTTGTCCTGTAATTCTCTACAAATATTCTTTATTTTTTTATATTTTGTCTCTTTGTTCTGATTTTTGTATGGTTTATTCAGATATGATTTTACTAATTTTATCTTTATAGGTATCGAATCTGCTCTTTAAAATATTCACTCAATTTTTTTTTTTTTTTTTTTTTTTTTTTTTTTTTTTTTTTTTTTTTTT
>NW_007729001.1:225263-244732 GCF_000696425.1 Galeopterus variegatus | reverse complement strand
ACCGGGGACCAGCAACGGGATTGCAACCCTCGGTGCTGCTCCCGTGCCTCGCTCAGCCAGTGAGCGGGAACCGGTCTGTATGTGGGATCCGAACCCTCGGGCGGGAGCGCCGCCGCGCTTCCCAAGCGGTGCACTTATCCAGTGCGCCACCGGGCCGGCCCCCACTCAATTTTTAATTTTAATTTTCATATATTTATATTTCTAAGAGTTGTAATCTTTTTTCTTTTTTATATCTACCTGGTTATTTTCATAACAATTAACAATTGAGTTAATTAATTGTGATTAATTAACAATTAATAAGTTAACAATTGTGATTGTGGATGCTAAGTCCTCTGCATTTCCTTCCCCTCTAGATTAAAAACTTCTACTGAATGAAATAATATGAATTCTGGGATTTGCTTCAAAATTATCTGGGTGTGAAGAATGTGGGGAGAGTGTGGATGAAACCAGAGTGGCCATCAATTGATCATCATTGAAAGTGGGTGTTGAACATGTGCCTTCCTAGTACTTTTCTTCTCTTTGAAAGAAATTTGAAATTTCCATAATAATTAGTTACAAGTAAAGAATACTTTCAAAACCCTACTATGAGTCCAAGCTTTACAATATGGAAATTGAATTCTTTTTGAATTTAGTAAATATAATTTAATAACAGAATAGTCTATTCATCAGGTAACCTGGCACAGTACTTAATAAGTGTTTATTAGTGAATATTAAGAACATTCTAAACAGCCAAACCTTTTAATAAAAATGAACTTTTATATAAAAATTGGAAAAGTGCTTGAGTAGAAAAAAATAAGAAAGTAATTTGTAATTATTCAAGTTTAATCCCTGAAAAATAGAGCCAGGCTGTGTTTCTTAACTTTTTAAAAATATTTTAGAGAATTACAACATAATGATGCCATTATCAATTAGATATAGGATTTTAGTGGAAGTACCACTTATGCAACTTAGAAAATTTTTTCTTTCCTCCTAGGACAACAATTAGCCTTAAACTTAGTAGAAGAGGAGGAGAAGCAGATTATCAAACAATATACTGAGTGTTGAACAGAGAATGTTCTGTTCTAAGTAGGTAAATGACTCTTTCCAGCCATAGGTTGAGCTACTTGGGAACAACCAGAGTGAAGTGCGTATTAATAAAGCCTTGATAATTGTTCTATATTGCATTATTTCCTGGGTATACCTTGACTAGTAACAGTGTTCTGTAGAAACTATTGCACTATGTTTCTTACATTTTTTAAAATTTTTTTGTCTGTTTGTTTAAACTTGCAGAATAGAGCATTTTACACTCTCCCCCCACCCAAAACAACCCCAGCTGTTTTGCAGCTCCTGTGTTTTCTTCAGCACAGTTCACATACATATGATTACTATTTCATAAAATTATTCAGTCCTTGATTTGTAAGAGTCAAAAATTAACTCTCATTGCAAAAGGGACAGGCAGGAAGACTAATTTGAATTTTTATTTAAGTAACTGAACTTCTGAGCTGGCAAAAAATTAATTAAATGTCAAATATGGTTTGAAGTATATTCTAATCTGATGTTTATACAGTCTGTCTCTGTTGGGGGAGTATCCTTAGTCTTCTGATTGTCTCCCTTAAGATGGTGGCTGGTTTTAGGAAAGGAAGTGAGTGGCTTATGCGACTGCAGCCACTTTCCTCACTTCCATGCAGTATTCTTTTTGTGCTTTGTTAAATGAGCAAAGCCCTGCCCGCTCCTATCACCCAGGTGTAGCTTGCTAAGGAGTCATCAGTGACTGATCACTGTGGTTGGTGCAATTCATCAGCTGCCTCTTCTCAGTTTTGAAAACCTTCCAGGTGCAACTCCTTGGCTGACCCAACCCACACCTCACCTTGCACAGGTGTTTTGCATCCCTCCGAGTTCTGGCCATGACTGCCTTTTTGTCCTATCCAGGCAGCACAGTCCCCACTCTTCTCTATGGTAACCAT
Organism: Galeopterus variegatus; assembly: GCF_000696425.1. Lineage (NCBI taxonomy): Eukaryota > Metazoa > Chordata > Mammalia > Dermoptera > Cynocephalidae > Galeopterus > Galeopterus variegatus. The sequence continues at coordinate 242,789 of NW_007729001.1, read as the reverse complement.
TGCTTCAGTCAGCTAAGCCTAACCACAGTATATACCACATGGGAACCAGGAGCAGTATGGAAAGACATGCCTGATCTCCCTCTGCTGGCCCTCGTTCAGTGTTCATGTACTTTGCAGGGATGGTTCCACATGATGGTATGTGGTAGACTCTGAGGAAGCTGCTAACCAGAGTTCTAAAAGGTAGATCTCAATATTGTCCTCAGCTGTTGAATATATTTTCCCCTTTCAGGAAATTGGACTGCCTCCACCTGTCTCCTGTCTCCACCTCTCTCCACCTGCTCCTCTCTCTGATTCCTTCCTAAGGTCCTTCAGTTTTCTTTCAATCTGTTTGTACCACACCCACTACTTCTGTGCCATCACAGGCAGAGTTTATCTCCTCTCCACTATGGGAGGATTCTGAGGGCATGCATCACTATGCTTGGTTGTTGATTCACAGAGCTGATAAAAAGGCAAAGGAAAATGGCAGTCTTTATCCACACAATAAACAGGCTTACACAGCTATTTATGATGCTTCAGAATTCTATTTTGCACAGTAGAAATTTTTTATTTGTATTCCTTCTGTAAAGTGTCTAATCTTCTCTGCAGGCAGATGAGTTGCCTGGGGCAAGTAGGCTTAAGGAGATGCATTAGCAAAGACATTTCAGAAAAACACATTAATATTTCTCTACTTTTTTCTCCATTGTATAACTTGAATTGAAAATCTGCTGTGGGTCAGTATTATGCTTTGAGATTTCATATTCAAGGTGAAGAGAAAATAAAAGTGGAATAAAAATAAATACAGAGTAAGATACACACTAAAACAGAGGATAAATTTATGTACCGTGTAGGCACTGAGATGCCTGCAGGCCAAAAATCGACACAGAACCTCTAAAAGAATACTTACCCAAGACCAGCCTTCAGATCATTATCTTAGAATTATGAGGTGAGCATGTTTTTAATACGAGACCCTGGGCACTCACCTCTTCCACGGGAATTCTAATTCCATGGGTTTAGTTTGTCACAGATTCTGCCTTTTAAGAAAAGAAAGTTCTACAGACGATAGCAATGAATTACTTAAAGAAAGTTCAGTCTACAAGAAGCACATAAACATGCGTGCACACACACTCATGTCTCTCCAGTCTACAAGAAGCACAAGAACATGCATGCACACACACTCATGTCTCTCCAGTCTACAAGAAGCACAAGAACATGCATGCACACACACTCATGTCTCTCCAGTCCACAAGGAGCATATGAAAATGCATGCACACACATTCATGTCTCTCCAGTCTACAAGAAGCACACGAACATGCGTGCACATGCACTCAATGTCTCTCCAGTCTACAAGGAGCACATGAAAATGCATGCACACACACTCATGTCTCTCCAGTCTACAAGAAGCACAAGAACATGCATGCACACACACTCATATCTCTCCAGTCTATAAGAAGCACATGAACACACGTGCACATGCACTCATGTCTCTCCAGTCTACAAGAAGCACAAGAACATGCATGCACACACACTCATATCTCTCCAGTCTATAAGAAGCACATGAACACACGTGCACATGCACTCATGTCTCTCCAGTCTACAAGAAGCACATGAACATGCGTCCACATGCATTCATGTCTCTCCAGTCTACAAGAAGCACATGAAAATGTATGCACATGCACTCATTTCTCTCCAGTCTACAAGAAGCACACGAACATGTGTGCACACACACTCATGTCTCTCCAGTCTACAATAAGCACATGAACATGCATGCACACACACATGTTTCTCCATTCTATAAGAAGTACACGAACATGCGTGCACACGCACTCATTTCTCTCCAGTCTACAGAAGCACATGAACATGCGTGCACACACACTCATGTCTCTCCAGTCTATAAGAAGTACACAAAAATGCATGCACACACAGTCATGTCTCTCCAGTCTATAAGAAGCACATGAACACGTGTGCACACGCACTCATGTCTCTCCAGTCTACAAGAAGCACATGAAAAGGTGTGCACATGCACTCATGTCTCTCCACTGCATCCCACTTCTGAACATAACACTTGTTTGAGAGAAGTGAAGCTTTTGCAGGCATTAAGGGAAAACATCCCCATCTATCCTGATAAAAGAAATACTTTGTGAAATATTGGGCAATTTTTTATTCTGGAGATGCTATACATCACTTATATGTAGTGTGCTAGGAAACAGAAATAGATCACATACTTCTGCATTACTCTATTTCATGAGCAAATTTTTACTGCAGCAACTTTATGAGATCAGTATCCCATTTTTTTCTATTGTCTGGTACTACACTTTTCAATACAGTAGCTATTTAAAAAGGAAAATATTGAGCAAAATTTTGAGCTACTTAAAAAAGCAAAATATTGAGCACCACAAATGTGGCCAAATCCAAATTGAGAAGTGTTGAAAATGTGAAATATACATGGTTTTCAAAGGCTTAGTATAAAAAAAATGTTGAATATTTCCATAATTTTTATGTGATTGAATTGTTGACATCATAATGTTTTGGAGATTTTGGGTTAAATAAAATACACTACTAAAGTTAATTTTACCTGTTTCTTTTTCTTTTTTTAATGTGGCTATCAGAAAATTTAAAATTACACATGTAGCTACCTTTTACAACATGTATTAAATTTCTATTAGATAGTACTGCTGTAGTATTTTAATCTATCTAAACAAATAAATATCGTAAATAAAATTATGCTTTTGCTAGGATGTGTTGGTTAATCCTTCAGGTAAACAAGAAAAAGCATAACTGACACCTAAAAAAGCGCCATTAAGCAATATGCTGCAAGAAAAAATCTTATTTGGGTGGTTTTTTTTTTTTTTAAAGAAGTATGCATTAAACTTTTAGTTAGAGAAAATCAAATCTGAATAATACAAATTTTCCCTGGATTTAGAAAGTGCAAATTAAAAAATATATACTATAATGTCTTTACACACATACAGAGGCATATATAATTATACACGATCTTCTGAATAATCAAATCATAGTTTTAAGTGTTCTTATGTTTATCTCTCCCTATTCCCAATCACCTTATTTCCATTTTTACCTCCACAGATTTTAGCAAAATGAATAATCTCGTAGGTAGTCTTCATATTTTCCCACGCTCAGATAATCATATATATGTATATGCATATATTTGCATATATGTATGCATATATTTGTGTATATGTATGCATAAATGAGTGTGTACTTGTCATTTTGCTTTGCAAAACAGTAAGTTCATATGCAATTTCTCTGAATCTTCCACTTTTCACTCATGGCTCCTTTTAACATCACTCCAAGTCAACTTATTACACGTTAATTGATTGTTTTTAATGGCTGCAGAATATTCAAAGATATGAGTGTAATGTAATATATTTAAGTGTCTCTCTGTTAATAGACAATTATTTTGTTTCTACAGGGGCTTTTTGTTTCTATTTTTCTTTCTTTTTTTCTATGATTCTTTTTTCTCTCTTTTTTCTTTTGCTAATACAAACAAGATTTTCATAAATTCCCTTATACATACGTCATTTTGTCCTTGGACTTTTATTTCTGTGGGAGAAGTGCCCAGGAATGATATTGCTGTCAAATATTTATATCTAATGCATATATGCATATACATGTTATAAACTACATTATTAAATATTGTTTTGCTTTTTTAAATAGTATGATAATTTATAGGTCTATAGTAATAGTAAGAATGCATTAAGCCCAGGCAGAGAGAATACTTTTGTTTTTTTCAAGTTTAGCCAATGCAGTGATTGTAAAATAATACTCTATTACCATAATCACTGTTTCCCAAACTACAAGCGGACTGAGCATCTTTTTGTTTACTTGTTTGTACGGAAAATATAGGAAAAATAGACAGGGTCCCTCAGGTGTTCAGTATCTTGCTGAGCATTTAATGTAAACATGCACGTGTGCCCAGGTGTTCCTTGGTTATTGGCCAATGTAATTGTGCACGTGCATCCAGGTGTTCTGGGTTATGGACTTAAGTATAAAGAACAAGTGGCTCTGATCCACGGCCTCCTGAGGTGCCTGGGGCCAGGGAGCGGCCATGCGGAGGCCACAACTGCTGCTGGAGGCTGTTGCTGCTGCTGCTGCCAGTGCCCCTGGGATGTCCCAAGAACACCCCCACTGCTGCTGCCACTGGATCTGCTGCTTCTGCGGCTGTAAGTTACTGCTGCTACAGCTACTGCTGAGGACTGAGCTCGTGTCATCTGCCAATGGCTCCCGGGATCTTCCCTAATTACCTAGTGAGGACCTGCATGTGAGGGGTCTGGAGACCCAGCCTGGCATGTGAGGGGTTTGGTGACCCAGTCTGTACCATGGGTTTGAAGGGTCTGAGCCCTAGCCCTGATAATACAAATGGAAACTTATTATAACTAAAATAATGAAACATTTTTGCTTTAGTTATGAACTGTCTGACCAGACACTTGTTGGACAGCTGAATTTTCTCTTCTCTAAACTGACAACATAGAGCAGCAATCTTCAAAAGAATTTTCAGAGACAGGAGAAATATTCTCTTGAAATGTAGCAACTGTGACTGAGAAACTGAATTTTTAATTTTATTAAATCTTAATTTTAATTTAAATGGACACACATGTCCACCAGTTATCATAGTGGAATGCACAAATATAGATCGTTATTCAATTTTTTATCTATTTTTTCTTTGTCCTCAAAGAGCACTCTTCATATTGCAGAAACTAACATGTTATCATCCTTACATTTCTTTATATTTAGTTTTTGGTTTATTATATTTTATCTTGTGAAAGGGGTTGGAGTAATACTGTGAAATTTTATGCATGTGTCACTCTTTTAAGATTTTCCTAATAAACTTCTATATGATTTTACATTTTTGTAATGATTCTTACAAATAGACTGAGGAAAGAACAGAATATCTTGGATAGGACTGTACTATTTTACTTTTATTTTTTTTCCCTTTTTGTCTTTTTTCGTGACCGGCAACGGATCGCAACCCTCGGTGTTGCGCCGGCACCTCGCTCAGCCAGTGAGTGGCCGGTCTGTATGTGGGATCCGAACCCTGGGTGGGAGCGCCGCCGCGCTCCCAAGCGGCACACTGTAGCAGTGCGCCACCGGGCCGGCCCCTGTACTATTTTTCTTTAACCATATAGAGTATACTTTGAAACTTTGTTTTCGGTGTGTGAGCATTTGCTATTTAATAAATGCTACAATTTCAAGTGTCTTCTTTCATTCTGTTTCCATTATATTAAAAATAAGCAGTCCTTATTTGCTCACTTTGGAAGTTTGCATCTGAGTCCTTTTACTAGAGACATAAACATTAATAACCTGTTAGGATTTTAGATAAAGCAATGTGACTATAGTATGGATATTCGATGTTTATTCACTGCCTCAAATGTCTTCTTGGCAATTATTTATTCATTTGGGATATATCAGATATCAAAAACAAGCTGAGGTTTTATTTTTCTACAGATTAAACAACCGTATAAGCTAAAAACTCATGTAACATATTGCTTAGTACTAAGCAGAGGTTATACAGTGTGAAAAGTTATATTTTCAAACTTACACAGTTGATTGAAAAAAATTCCTATGGGAGTATATAGGTGCATCAAAGCATCTGAGATGAAAGTAGAATGGATTCCGATTTAATCTCTCCTCTCTAATCCATTGTGAATGTATGTGTTTCAGCCAGTTAAGGAAAAGCTGCATATTAATCACGAAGAAACAATAAAAATAGGGCAGTTTTAATTTTTTTCACACCAAGAATGTTAATGCTTTCTCGTATGTTACCAGGATTGTACTCATGCAGAAGACACGATATTGCAATTTTTCTTTGAGGATGCCATTTACTGTTGATTTGACCAGATAGTCTATTTTTACAATTTCACTGGGACAATTATTCTTCATTTATTTTGAGTTAATGAATTTGACATTAACCACACATTTTACTGTTCTTTCAATAATAAAATAAATTTTCCATTTATAAAACTGCTTATTTGAAAAAGACTTAGAAAATATGAACAAAATAATGGAGTTCAAATTAAAAACTAAAAGATAATTATGCAGAATAAACAATGATAAAAAGCTTAAAATTATGTATTACCTTTAAATACAGGTACATTTTTTATTTACTGAAATTATACAGTGTAAGCCATTTTGAAAATGTTTAACAAATTATTATGTAACTCATATCAATGGCAACATAGTTTTGTTTTGCTGCAAGGTATTTTATCTAACGACCAGCCAGAAATGTCAAATCACCATTTCATTGGTGGTGTCATCCACAGGTGATAAATTAGACATTCTAGTTGTGACAGCAGGTGTCAGCTGCTGTTCATTAAACCTGTGTTAGGTATCCTTTATAACAAAGCTGGGTAAATGTGCCATTTACCTAGAGAATCTGGCTACTTCTAGGACCTTGACTTCTAAATTCACTATTAAAATGATTTTACAAGGCTTTCGTTAGAATAATATCTCAAAAACATCTATGTGCTTCTGAATCACAGGTAAATGTGTTTAACCATGAGGGCCACACGCTCACACAGGTTTCCTCCTAGTATCTTCGCTCGTGGTTTTATTCCTTACTTTGTGGTGTTTTGTTGTTGTTGTTGTTATTTTTTTCCCCCCTTGATGTTGGCTGTGCAAATTATATAAGCTTCAGGCCCAATAAAACCTGGATCTACCTCCGGTGTCAGTTAAATGTTTGATTTCTCCAACTTTTTAATCCTTAGAAAACAAAACTATCAATCAAAAGTATCATGCAAAGAATGAAGATGTTAGTCTTCTCTGATACAAGCTTCACAGAGCATCATAAAATGAGTAAATTAACTTTTGTATGAGATATTCTGTTACAGAAGATCAAAAACTCATTTAAATGTGTCATTTGGCTTTGTCATCTACTTTCCTCCTTTTTGCTTAAAATTTTCCTCAAGAAGAGGACGTTTTAAAATTAAATATGTAATGCTTTTTTTTTTTTTTTTTTTTTTTTTTTTTTTTTTTTTTTTGGAAGATGTAATACTTTTCTGAGGATATCTCAGAATACCAGTTTTTTTTTTTCTGGCTGGCCAGTACAGGGATCTCAACCTATGACCTTTGTGTTATAAGGCTACTTTCTAACCAGCTGAGTTAACTAGCCAGCCCTCAAAATACCAGTTTTATATAGTGTTTGGTATTTTTTTTTTTTGTCTTTTGTCTTTTTCCGTGTCCGGCAACGGATCGCAACCCTCAGTGTTGCCCCTGTACCGGACCAGGGACCGGCAACGGGATTGTAACCCTCGGCGTTGCTCCCGTGCCCCGCTCAGCCAGTGAGCGGGAACCGGTCTGTATGTGGGATCCGAACCCTCGGGCGGGAGCGCTGCCGCGCTTCCCAAGCAGCGCACTTATCCAGTGCGCCACCGGGCCGGCCCCAAATATGTCATGCTTTTGCATTTAGTATCTATTTTTTCATTCATTTGTTAATTATGCGCATCTATGCTATGTGAAGCACTGTTGGATACTGTGTCTGCCATTTTATTTGTTAGACTATGTGCTTTATTTAAGGGATCAGAAAATGTGGGAGCTAAAAAAATAAGTTGAAAGTTTAGAAGCAGAGAGTAGAATTGTGGTTACTAGAGGTTGAGTAGAGGAGAGGAAGAGGTAGGTTAATAAAGTTACAGCTAGTTAGAAAAAATAAGTTCTAGTGGTGTACAGTAGATCTAGGCATCTATAATGCACAATAATTCCTGTGTGTTCTCAAATGGCTGGAAGAGAGGAAATCAAATATTCTCATCACAAAGAAACAAGATTTTGCAATGATGAATATGCTAATTACCCTGATTTGACCATCACATATTCTGTACATGTATTGAAATATAATTCTGTACCCCATAAATATGCACAATCAATTAAAAATAAATTCCTTTAAAAATAAAAAAAAGAAAACGTTGTATTTCTATTTGTACTGCACCTATTTAAATTTACCGAACTTTGTACTTGATTTTTCCTTTATTTAGTGATTCTTATGTGCTCTTATGCATTTTTCTTTCTCCCTATCCCTGAGTTTATTCTCATGAATGAATAAATCATGTTAAACTGCTCTGTAATTTATAATTGATTTTGTACATAATCATGAGAGAAGTTTGAAAAAGAATGTGAAGTAAAAGTTGATTTGTGGCAACTAGGAATGGTTGCTCTATGCATTCTTTTATTTATCTAACAAATAAAAAACACAAGGCACTGTAACATTTATGAACTTGGCCTTTAAATTTAGATGGAAGCCAAAGTCCTGACTTTACAGGTGATAACTTAAAATTTGACCCAGGGCAAGTAATTTCTTTTAATTTAGTTGCCATATCTTTAAAATAACACAAGTGTGGGTATGCATGCATGTGTGTGTGTAGAGTTGTTGAGTTTTTATGTTTCTTCCCAGTTTAGGTTTTCTACACAGATTTTATTGAAACTTGGGATCTGAGCAGAAAGCAAGCCTAAGAAGTTAATTTACAACTGTAAAAATCACGAGATCTCCAATGAGATTTACCTAATTTTTGAGTTATGCATTGACATTTCAATGGGGGGATAGGGAAATTGAGGCCCAGGATCATGGAGACATCTCTGAGTTGTAAGACTGAAGACACAGGACTTACCATTTCCCTGGAGAGACTTATGTACATTCTGAGGGGTTAGAGTAGGATGTTTCCAAAGCAGACTCTCTAAGGAGAGAGAGGGACATAGAGGTACATTCTGAGGGGTTAGAGTAAGATGTTTCCAAAGCAGACTCTCTAAGGAGAGAGAGGGACATAGATACCCTACTGTCCGTTATAAGCAGATAAAATTCATCTTCTCCATTCCTTGCCTGTAATACAGACTCTGAATGTGTAAGGTACCCGTACTGACCTGGCTTTCATTACGACGGCCCAGGGCTAAGAACACAGAATCAGGGGAACCTCTGTACATTCTGAGGGGTTAGAGTAGGATGTTTCCAAAGCAGACTCTCTAAGGAGAGAGAGGGACATAGATACCCTACTGTCCATTATAAGCAGATAAAATTCATCTTCTCCATTCCTTGCCTGTAATACAGACTCTGAATGTGTAAGGTACTCGTACTGACCTGGCTTTCATTACGACGGCCCAGGGCTAAGAACACAGAATCAGGGGAACCTCATGTTTGTTATTTGCTGTAAAGTAAGTAATAAGAAATCTGTCTCGTATCCAAGAACCTTGTGGGCACACTCAGAACAGAATTAAGAAAGAGGAATATTGAAAGCCTAACAATTCATTGTGAAGATTAAATATTTTGATGCACAAAAATGCTTATCCTAGTGGTACATACTAAGTACTCCATTACTGTTCGCTGGTATGATAACCGGCTTCTTCTCAGCTCCTGTGAGCGAAAGCAGTCTTCCAGGTGTTGTGTCACAGTATAATCCATGGGAAACTGAGGAAACACAATTATTAAAAGTTGTTTGTGTACCTTATATAAAGGCTGTAGCATGGGTTATTTAATTGCCAATTTCAATACTTACATGTATAGACACCTTGATAGTAGGTTAACTTAATCTCAAACCTTCATGTTACAATTTTTTCTATCAATAATATATAGTTGACATATAATCAATAATAATATAATGCCAGCAATAATAGTCCTGCCACTTTCTTAGGATATAGCTCAAATCAATAAAGTACAAAAGGAAAACATGAGACATTCATGCATAGCTGTTGTTTAAACAGAGAAAGAAACCACATTAGCAATCAGAACATTTTAACATCTACAAATGGTTCCATGATATATTTAAACACTTCTTTAGTGTTTAATATAGACCGTCATGGGGACACCAAAAAACAAATTTCTCAACATTTATTTGTAAATAAAATATCCAGGGAAGGTTTAACTTACACTGATGAAGTGAAATAAAATTCAGCCTGTAGTTCTACAACTAAATTTTTAAATGTAATCTTAGTCAAATGGGAAGTATCATTTTTTCCCTCGAGGACTGACTCTAAACTGGAGTGGGGTGCTGCCCAAGGCTAGGATAAGACAGAGGTGGAAGTGGGAGAGATTTCTTGTCCCCGATGCCATAGGGCCCAGTTGGCATCTGCTAAGATATCCAGTGGCTTCTTTTAGTCTTCGGTCATTTATCATTCAGGAGTTGTCTGCAGGATCCCTTGAGCACCTGTGACCCTTTCTGCTTCTGAAGAGAGGAGATGATTTCATACTTCCATGTCACAGTACAACCAGGGAATTCTGTGAATCTTTCTAGGACTCTTATTCAAGTTTACTTTGGAGATATGAAAATTATTCTGTTGCTCTTGTACACTACTGGAATAAGGAGGAAGATGCCAGGACTTCTAGATATAATCCCTAGCTCTCCTCTGAGGACTAGTCACCTCCCCAAGGCTCCCCTCGGGACATTAGACACACGCATATCCTCCATTCTTACTTCTCACAAAACTTACTGTCCTTTACAGCTTTCCTTGTCCTCCACTCCCATCTGGAGATTTCCTTTCTTGTAGCTCTGATAAGTCTACACACTTCTCACTGGCTCATGATTCTCTCTCTTCCATCAGCCCAGAGAATCATTAAATGGGTGTGGGTGGAACAGTAAAAAAACAACAAAAAAATTTTTGTACATATTATCTCAGTGCAATAAATAGACACCAGAGAGATTTGGCATGATCCTCAGCCTGCTGCCTGCCTAAAGCAATCTCAGCCTTAATGATATGACACAGAAAGATGCCTAATATTTCCAGGGTTCAGTTTGTTAAACAAGGGAGACAGGACCCCATATTTTAAAGAGTTAAAAAAATATTTAATGTACTATATGAAGTGTATTTAAAACTAACTATCTAAATGCTTGACTAAAGTAATAATAATCATTAATAATCAATAATTAATTATAATAAGGCATATATATTGGTTAATTAATTGTGACAAATGCATTGTACTGATGAAAGAGGTTAATAATGGTTGAAATTGCATGTGCAATATATGGAAACTCATGGTTCTATCTGCCACTTTTCTGTAAATCTAAAACTATTCTAAAATTTTTAAAAAATATGTGTTTTTTGAACTTTTATTTTCAAGAAAATTTAACTGAGAACCATTCATTTGAAATTTAATGTTTTTATATTTTTTATCAGACAGAACCCAAACTAACACTTTCCACAGCTGAATCAGTGACAAGGAGTATGTCCACCGCTGGGTAAGATCTGAGCCTTCGTTCACACATAAGCTGAGATTTCAAATGACAATTACAGGTTGTTGACACAGTCAATGGAGGGGTTCTTCTAAAAGTCTGTAGACATCTTTTTGTATTTCACTCCCTCATACTAAAGGGAAAAAAATTCCAATGCTTTTTTTTTTTGTATTAGTCTACACATGCATTAAAATATACGGGCTTTTAAATATGAATGGCAGTTGAGATAAATATCCCTCCTGTAAAAACTGAGCCTCCCAAATTATACATCAAATATCAGCTGCCTGCTGTCAACCCTGAACTCAGGAGATGCTTCTCTTGAAATCTCTTCTAGTTTACCTGCGGTACCTTCCCAGAAAGCATTCATTTCTTTTCCCTGTCGGCTAGAACCACCAGAGTTTTAAATTTGTGAATTAAACATGACTGATCTTTCTTTTCAGGAAAGATAAAAATGATGCTAAAAAATCTGCCGTGTTTCATCAATTGGACTTCAACAGGATCAAGTCCTGAGGAGGAAAATGAATTTTAAATTAGATAAAATGCCATTCGTTTTAGAGTTTCTAATTTACTTCAGTTGATGGTGGGTGTTTTTCCCCCTAATTAAATGAACTAATAGAAAACTAGATATTTTGAAATGCATTTTCAGAGTTTTGTGCTTTAGAGAAAGCTGAAAATAAAACAGCTGCCTACAACCTCTGGCTTTACTAAGGAAGATGAATCCATTTTTTGGCTTCTAGTACCTATTTCTTTCCCCTGTTCTGAAAATTGTTGTTTGACTATCCATTACTTTTCCTGATTGATAAAATAAGTAATAAACTTAATTGTATTACTATTCTAAATGATTAACCAGAAATGTTAAACTCTGTCTTACTTGAAGAGATGTACTGATATGATAGAGTATTTTACATTGCTATGTCCTGTAACTGTTAGCTTTGCAGCATTTGTATTTTCCAGAGAATTACCTTCAGGGAGTATTTTGTGATAACAGAATCTACAGTTGTGTACAAATGTTTGACTGCTCCAACACTGGCTGGCATTAACTAAAGAATAAAGGAAGGAAGAAAGGGCCAGAGGGAGGAGAGAATGTATAAATAAATGAATAAACTTTAAGAAACAGTGGCTGGAGATCTGGTTGTTCTTCTGCTATATATTCAAGAGTGCAAAAAGAATTTACCAAGACTTCCACTTCAGAACAAGACACAGTAATGCTTTCAACACACTGGACAGCAGCAAAAAAATGCCATTAACCCTAGAAGACAGGATACAAGCAAGAGAATTCCTAATGAGGTGCCCAGATTTCTGTTTTGAGTTTCCAAGATGTGAGGTAGGAAAGGGTAAGCTCAGCCAACACACTGACTCAAGGAAAGAGAACTGAGAGACCAAGGGACCAAGATGTCTAGGTTCTACAGAAAAGAATGCCAAACAAACACACAGAGAGAAAATTCCAGAGATCTGCAGAGGGTCCCCTGTGTGTTCATCTGATCAGCACATGCATGGGGTAAGAAAAGGACATGTGACTGAGAAATAAACCACCAGGAAAGTACAAGGGTAATACTGTTCTACAGTTATTCAGGGACAATGAATAGGGCCTGTCCACACAGCCAGACTGCAAAGCCCCATGATCTACAAGATGCTGGGTAGAGTGTGCAGAAGGCTGTTGCCTCGGTAGTGGAGAAAAGTTGGCCCTAGAGGCAGTACTGCCCTGGTCCTGCCTAGAAGATACTAAAAAAAATTATCCAAAAGTATAAAACTGTTTCCAAGTAACTTAACAATGTCCCAGAACACAGCTCAATAATATTTATAGGAATATACAATTATCCAGCACTGAATACAGTAATACTCATAATTTCTGATATTAAATAAAAAATCATCAAAGATGCAAAGAAGCAGGAAAATATTATCCATAATGGGGAGAAGAATCTTTCAACTGATAGATATGAAAATGATCAGACATTAAAAGTTATTACATATGTTAGAAAAGTCAAGTAGAGACAGAAAAGCTATGAAAATAACAAAACCAATTTTTGCAAACTACAGTGTGAGATACAGAATACATTGTATCATAGTAAAGACATGTTAGATACTGTAAACAAAAAAATTAGAGAGTTTAATAGCCAGCAGTAGAAAATCCAAAATGAAACACACACAGAAAAGAGAATTTGGTTTTACCATTTCAGCCACTCTTAAGCGTAGAGTTGAGCGGCGTTAATTACGTGCACGTTGTGCAGCTGACACCTCTAACATCCCAAGAACTTCTCATCTTCTCAAACCGAAAGTCTGCCTCTGTTAAACACTAAGTCGCCATTCTTCCTCTTGCCCCAGCCCCTGGTTGCCACTCTTCCACTTTCTGCCTGTAGGAATTTGACTATTCCATGTACCTCGCATAAGTGTAATCATATAATATTTGTCCCTTGGTGTCTGGCTTATTTTACTCAGTAAAATGTTTTCGAAGTTAATCTATATTGTGGCATGTATCAGAATTTCATTCACTTTTTAAGACTGAACAGTATTTCAGTGTATGTGCACACCACATTTTGTTTATCTGTTCATCTGTTGATGAGTATTTGGGTTGTTTTTATCTTTTGGTTGTTGTACGTAGTGCTGCTACAAATATGGGTGTGCAAATACTTGTTTGAGTCCTGGCTTTCAGTTCTTTTGGCTATCCACTCAGCAGTGAAATTGTTGGATCACATGGCAATTCTATATTTAATTCTGAGGAACTGTTTTCCAAAGCAGTTGAACCATTTCACGTTCCTGCCAGCAATGTACGAGCACTAAAATCCTTGTCGACACTTGTTTTTGTCCATCTCTTCCATGTTTTTCAATAATTATCCTGGAAAAATTCAATATCCATATAAAAGACAACTCCAATCAATACGTTATACTAGGTGCAACATTAACTAAAATGAATCACAAAACTGAATATAAAACCTAAAACTATAAAACATGTAGAAGAAAACATAGGAGAAAATATTTGGATGAATTTAGAGAAAATTATGTTGAGTGAAATAAGCCAGACACAGAAATAGAAATACTGCTATCCCTCTTTCTCATAAGTGGGAGCTAAAAAAATAAATAAATGAAAAAAGAAAGATAAAACCATCACAATAATATTTTGAACTTCCAAATGGAGAGAACAGAACTGAGGCCACCAGAGATGGGAAAGAGGGAAGAAGTAAGGGGGTTAGTGAGAAATTGGTAAAGAGCCACAAAAAATATGATTACATTGTGTAATGTTGAATATACTAATTATCCTAACTTAAGCACTACATCTTCACACAGGTGTTGATATTCAACACTGTACCCCACAGATATGTACAATCAATTATGTTTCAATATGAATAAATAAATAAATACATACATACATACATAAATAAAAGGGAAAAATCTTTTAAGGTAGAATTCTATACCCAGCAAAAATGAAAGGATAATCCTTTAAAGAAGAAACCAACAAATTGAACTTTTTCAAAATTAAAATCTTCTGCCATTCCTGAAATGCTGTTAAGAACATGAAGAAAAAAGTCACAAGCTGGGAGAAAATGTTTCCAAATCTATGCAGGGTAAAGTACATGTATCCAGAATGTGTACAGAACTTACAAATCTCAAAATTAAAAGGCATACAACAATCCAGTACGAATTGGACAAATGATTTGAACAGAGCCTCATCAAAGAAGAAAATAAAATGCATAAAAGAATCCTCAACATCATTAGTCATTAGGAAAGTGAAAATTAATTTAATTAAATTAATAAAATAACCACTACACTTTTATCAAAATGGCTAAAATTAGTATGAATGAACATACCAAATGTTGGTAATGATATGGAGCAACTGAAAATCTCAATGACAAACTCTTGTAAAATTAACATACCCTTATTATACGTAGTTGGCAGAATAATGCCCCCATTAGGAAAGGAATGTTGGTGGCCTCTAGAAGCTAGGAATTACCCATAATGTCAGCCAGAAAGGACACAGAGATCTCAGTTACACAATTGCAAGAAACTGAATTCTGCCAACAACTCAAGTAAATGAGGAAACTGATTCTCCCCTAGGGCCTCCAAAAGGAAATTCACCCCTGCTGACATCTTGATTTAGCCCAACGAGACCCATGTCAGGCTTTTGACTTAGAGAACTATAAGATAATAATGTGTGTTATTTAAAGCTACCAAGTTTGTGTTCATTTGTTCTGGCAATGATAGAAAACTAATAACACCATATGAAACAGTAATTTTACTCCTAGAAAGTAAAATTTATTCAAAAGAGATAAAATATTATTTTCACAACCTGTACATGAATGTTTATAGTGGCTTTATTCATAATTACTAGCAACCAGAAACAACTCAGTTGTCCTTCAGATGGGTAAAACAATGGAAAACTACCCATGAAGGAAAGAAGCAAAGAAACAGACTACCATGGTTGAGAGGTACCTGAGCTCTTTCAAAAGTGAAGAAGTTATGCAATATTTTTTTTTTTATAATAGTCAATGATACAACAAAATCAACACTAAACAGATAAAATATTCTGATGAGATATGGAATCTCTGCTACCTAGGAGATTACATAGAAGGCAGTTAATAACCTTTATTACCCATTGTTAACAGAGAGAAAGCTAAGTTCTGGTTTTACATTAATAAAATATTTGGTAGCAAAGTTTCATAGCATTTTCTTTCCTGTGAATATCTGAGCCAACTTTGGCAAAATTTTAACACATTTAATTTCTTCCTTTCAGATTCATTATTTACAGTTATTAGAAATGAAAGCAAATAAACATTTCTTTTCTGTATACTTTCTACAATAGACGCATTCAGTCTTTGCCACTACCCTGTTTTATTTTGGAAATAAAAGTAACCTTATGACAAAAGTACTCTTTTTCTCTCCTGAACAACAAAATCTCATCTTAATAGATTACATAGAAAGCTGTATGTCTCTGTCATTATAACTCCTAATATAGACTCAACCACTTGTATTAATTGTAACTCTGACTAACATAACTTACTTTCATTTTACAAAATGAAGCTGAGAATTAGATAATTGCCTACTCCCTATAACATACTATCGCTTTCAAGACTAGCAAAACCTATGAAACATTACACAACTTTCCACACCCACGTATGTCACATTTATGCTATGTTTAGTAACATGACCCAGACAGAGCCATTCTTCAGTCAAGGGTGCAAGAACAGATGCACTTGAACTTAAACAGCCCATGAGAAGCACTTCCTAAGCAACATGGTTTACTCATTCAACCACTGAGTCCAATGGGCTTCTTGGTTAAACTGCCAAAACTGTTAATGTTTAATTCATAAATATGCTTTAAAATGATATTATAAAAATAATATAAATATATGTTGAAGATTTATTTTACTCATTAATTAAGGGAACTGGTAAAAGATTATGACCAGTTCAAAAGCACTTGAGAAGCTAGAGACAAATAGGCATAAGGTTGTTGAGTTAGATACAAAACTGATTAATATGCAAAAAGTCCACATGCAAAAGAAATCACTTGCATCTCTACCAGACAAAAATCTGCAAGTTAACATACAACTATACTTAGTATAGGACCTTTAATCAATGATAAAGAGTGAATTGAACCATGCACATTACCCTGGACTCAACTCTGAAGACATTAACAGAATGTACCACTCACATTTTATGCTGAATTTCCACATTTTGGACACTTTTATTGCATACCACTGCTCCAACAGCTGTCCCAAATTTTCTTTCTTTCGAGACTTTACAGAGTTTCTACATATTTAAATAGCACAATCGAAATATGCATATGCCTACATCTGTGCATTACCCCAGCACCTTCCCAGACCTCTCCCCACCTCACACCCACACACAACTGTCTAGACCTTCATGTCAGCCTCAATGTCTCATCCTTTCCAGGAAAACATGTCCTAGTGTAATGATAAACACTAAATTGGGATGAGTTTGAGTCCTAGATTTATCATCAACTAACCTTATGATCCTTGGCCCTTTATTCTACCCTCTAATTTTCAATTTCCTTCTTTTCAATATAAAGATGATAATCCCTATCATATAGAGATTGTGTAAAATGTACAATTTCTGTTCTTTCTGCATGGTATGCTCTTCTCCCAGTTTTTGCATGGCTGACCTCTTCTTACTGTCTTCAGCCAAGTCACTTTCTGGAGAGGTTAGAGAAGTTTTGTGCAATAGAATGTGCTGAGATGATGGAAATGTTCTAATACAGCAGCCTCTACGTTCATGTGGCTGTTGAACACTAGAACTGTGACTAGGGCAACGGAAACGGATTCTTAAATTTTTATTGCATTTTAATGAATTTAAATGTAAACAGCCAATGTGCCTAGTGGATAACACTTTGTATAGTGTGAGTTTGAAAAAAAAAAAAAAAAAAAAAAAAAAAAAA